>NW_028270179.1:40176900-40186045 GCF_037043375.1 Chiloscyllium plagiosum
GCGTCTCTCTGTGTGCGTCTCTCTGTGTGCGTCTCTCTGTGTGCGTCTCTCTGTGTGCGTCTCTCTGTGTGCGTCTCTCTGTGTGCGTCTCTCTGTGTGCGTCTCTCTGTGTGCGTCTCTCTGTGTGCGTCTCTCTGTGTGCGTCTCTCTGTGTGCGTCTCTCTGTGTGCGTCTCTCTGTGTGCGTCTCTCTGTGTGCGTCTCTCTGTGTGCGTCTCTCTGTGTGCGTCTCTCTGTGTGCGTCTCTCTGTGTGCGTCTCTCTGTGTGCGTCTCTCTGTGTGCGTCTCTCTGTGTGCGTCTCTCTGTGTGCGTCTCTCTGTGTGCGTCTCTCTGTGTGCGTCTCTCTGTGTGCGTCTCTCTGTGTGCGTCTCTCTGTGTGCGTCTCTCTGTGTGCGTCTCTCTGTGTGCGTCTCTCTGTGTGCGTCTCTCTGTGTGCGTCTCTCTGTGTGCGTCTCTCTGTGTGCGTCTCTCTGTGTGCGTCTCTCTGTGTGCGTCTCTCTGTGTGCGTCTCTCTGTGTGCGTCTCTCTGTGTGCGTCTCTCTGTGTGCGTCTCTCTGTGTGCGTCTCTCTGTGTGCGTCTCTCTGTGTGCGTCTCTCTGTGTGCGTCTCTCTGTGTGCGTCTCTCTGTGTGCGTCTCTCTGTGTGCGTCTCTCTGTGTGCGTCTCTCTGTGTGCGTCTCTCTGTGTGCGTCTCTCTGTGTGCGTCTCTCTGTGTGCGTCTCTCTGTGTGCGTCTCTCTGTGTGCGTCTCTCTGTGTGCGTCTCTCTGTGTGCGTCTCTCTGTGTGCGTCTCTCTGTGTGCGTCTCTCTGTGTGCGTCTCTCTGTGTGCGTCTCTCTGTGTGCGTCTCTCTGTGTGCGTCTCTCTGTGTGCGTCTCTCTGTGTGCGTCTCTCTGTGTGCGTCTCTCTGTGTGCGTCTCTCTGTGTGCGTCTCTCTGTGTGCGTCTCTCTGTGTGCGTCTCTCTGTGTGCGTCTCTCTGTGTGCGTCTCTCTGTGTGCGTCTCTCTGTGTGCGTCTCTCTGTGTGCGTCTCTCTGTGTGCGTCTCTCTGTGTGCGTCTCTCTGTGTGCGTCTCTCTGTGTGCGTCTCTCTGTGTGCGTCTCTCTGTGTGCGTCTCTCTGTGTGCGTCTCTCTGTGTGCGTCTCTCTGTGTGCGTCTCTCTGTGTGCGTCTCTCTGTGTGCGTCTCTCTGTGTGCGTCTCTCTGTGTGCGTCTCTCTGTGTGCGTCTCTCTGTGTGCGTCTCTCTGTGTGCGTCTCTCTGTGTGCGTCTCTCTGTGTGCGTCTCTCTGTGTGCGTCTCTCTGTGTGCGTCTCTCTGTGTGCGTCTCTCTGTGTGCGTCTCTCTGTGTGCGTCTCTCTGTGTGCGTCTCTCTGTGTGCGTCTCTCTGTGTGCGTCTCTCTGTGTGCGTCTCTCTGTGTGCGTCTCTCTGTGTGCGTCTCTCTGTGTGCGTCTCTCTGTGTGCGTCTCTCTGTGTGCGTCTCTCTGTGTGCGTCTCTCTGTGTGCGTCTCTCTGTGTGCGTCTCTCTGTGTGCGTCTCTCTGTGTGCGTCTCTCTGTGTGCGTCTCTCTGTGTGCGTCTCTCTGTGTGCGTCTCTCTGTGTGCGTCTCTCTGTGTGCGTCTCTCTGTGTGCGTCTCTCTGTGTGCGTCTCTCTGTGTGCGTCTCTCTGTGTGCGTCTCTCTGTGTGCGTCTCTCTGTGTGCGTCTCTCTGTGTGCGTCTCTCTGTGTGCGTCTCTCTGTGTGCGTCTCTCTGTGTGCGTCTCTCTGTGTGCGTCTCTCTGTGTGCGTCTCTCTGTGTGCGTCTCTCTGTGTGCGTCTCTCTGTGTGCGTCTCTCTGTGTGCGTCTCTCTGTGTGCGTCTCTCTGTGTGCGTCTCTCTGTGTGCGTCTCTCTGTGTGCGTCTCTCTGTGTGCGTCTCTCTGTGTGCGTCTCTCTGTGTGCGTCTCTCTGTGTGCGTCTCTCTGTGTGCGTCTCTCTGTGTGCGTCTCTCTGTGTGCGTCTCTCTGTGTGCGTCTCTCTGTGTGCGTCTCTCTGTGTGCGTCTCTCTGTGTGCGTCTCTCTGTGTGCGTCTCTCTGTGTGCGTCTCTCTGTGTGCGTCTCTCTGTGTGCGTCTCTCTGTGTGCGTCTCTCTGTGTGCGTCTCTCTGTGTGCGTCTCTCTGTGTGCGTCTCTCTGTGTGCGTCTCTCTGTGTGCGTCTCTCTGTGTGCGTCTCTCTGTGTGCGTCTCTCTGTGTGCGTCTCTCTGTGTGCGTCTCTCTGTGTGCGTCTCTCTGTGTGCGTCTCTCTGTGTGCGTCTCTCTGTGTGCGTCTCTCTGTGTGCGTCTCTCTGTGTGCGTCTCTCTGTGTGCGTCTCTCTGTGTGCGTCTCTCTGTGTGCGTCTCTCTGTGTGCGTCTCTCTGTGTGCGTCTCTCTGTGTGCGTCTCTCTGTGTGCGTCTCTCTGTGTGCGTCTCTCTGTGTGCGTCTCTCTGTGTGCGTCTCTCTGTGTGCGTCTCTCTGTGTGCGTCTCTCTGTGTGCGTCTCTCTGTGTGCGTCTCTCTGTGTGCGTCTCTCTGTGTGCGTCTCTCTGTGTGCGTCTCTCTGTGTGCGTCTCTCTGTGTGCGTCTCTCTGTGTGCGTCTCTCTGTGTGCGTCTCTCTGTGTGCGTCTCTCTGTGTGCGTCTCTCTGTGTGCGTCTCTCTGTGTGCGTCTCTCTGTGTGCGTCTCTCTGTGTGCGTCTCTCTGTGTGCGTCTCTCTGTGTGCGTCTCTCTGTCTCTGTCTCTGTCTCTGTCTCTGTCTCTGTCTCTGTCTCTGTCTCTGTCTCTGTCTCTGTCTCTGTCTCTGTCTCTGTCTCTGTCTCTCTGTCTGTCTCTGTCTGTCTCTGTCTGTCTGTCTCTGTCTCTCTGTCTCTCTGTCTCTCTGTCTCTCTGTCTCTCTGTCTCTCTGTCTCTCTGTCTCTCTGTCTCTCTGTCTCTCTGTCTCTCTGTCTCTCTGTCTCTCTGTCTCTGTCTCTCTCGCATGTGGGAACAAACCCTTCAGCCCAACAAGTCGCCACCAATCCTCCAAAGAGTATCCCACCCAAACCCTTTCCCCATAACTCTACATTTACCCCTGACTAATACACGTACCTAATTACAACACTCCTGGGCACTACGGGACAATTTCCCCACGGGCAATCCACCCTAACCTGCACATCCCTGGGCACTACAGAACAATTTCCCCACGGGCAACCCACCCTAACCTGCACATCCCTGGGCACTACGGGACAATTTCCACACGGCCAATCCACCCTAACCTGTACATCCCTGGGCACTACGGGACAACTTCCCCACGGCCAATCCACCCTAACCTGCACATCCCTGGGCACTACGGGACAATTTCCCCACGGCCAACCCACCCTAACCTGCACATCCCTGGGCAGTACGGGACAACTTCCCCACGGCCAATCCACCCTAACCTGCACATCTTTGGACTGTGGGAGGAAACCGGAGCACCCGGAGGAAACCCACCCAGACACGGGGAGAATGTGCAAAGTCCCACACAGACAGTCCTTCCCCGAGGGTGGGATCCAAACCAGGTCCCTGGCGCCGTGAGGCAGCAGTACAAACAACTGAGCCCCCGTAACAGTTAAAAGGCATTGGCATAGCTCCTTGGATGGGAAAAGTGCTTCGCTTTGGACAGCGTACAGAGGTGGGTCACCAGAGCGTTGCCTGGTACGGAGTGGAGGCTCGCTGTTGGCGAGTTTTGAGAAGTTTTGCAGCTCAGGTTGAGGTTTTGAATATTGGTTTGCTCGCTGAGCTGGAAGGTTCGTTTCCAGACGTTTTGTCACCCTGCTACGTAACGTCTTCAGTGTCCCAGGAGACCCAGTGAGGATGTTCCCCTAATAGGGTGACGAAACGTCTGGAAGTGGACCTTCCAGCTCAGCGAGCAAACCCACATCCAGAGGCTCGTTCCAAAGAGAGGTGGTGTAGACTCGGATTACTTTCATCAGAAAGTCGCATTTGGGGGGGGAGAAGGGGCCTGAGTGAGGTCCACAAAATCATTAGAGATATAGAACGGGCGGATAGCCAAGCACTTCTGCTTTCCCCTGAGAGTTGGAAGGACTCAATTACGAGGGGTCGCGAATTAGACAGGAAATGTTTGCGGCAGAGGTGCATGGGAGGTTCCTTACACAGAGGTGGGTGCCTGGCACGTGGAGGTGGTAGGGACAGGCGTGATAGCATCGTTGAAGATGTATCGAGGCAGAGTCATGACAGGGGGGCAGAGACTTGGAGACCGAGGGGTACAGAGATGGGAACTGTGCATGGTACTCCCGGTGTGGGTCTGACTGAGGGATACAGAGACGGGAACTGTGCACGGTGCTCCCGGTGTGGGTCTGACTGAGGGATACAGAGACGGGAACTGTGCACGGTGCTCCCGGTGTGGGTCTGACCGAGGGATACAGAGACGGGAACTGTGCACTGTGCTCCCGGTGTGGGTCTGACCGAGGGATACCGAGACGGGAACTGTGCACGGTGCTCCCGGTGTGGGTCTGACCGAGGGATACAGAGACGGGAACTGTGCACGGTTCTCCCGGTGTGGGTCTGACTGAGGGACACAGAGACGGGAACTGTGCACGGTGCTCCGGTGTGGGTCTGACTGAGGGACACAGAGACGGGGAACTGTGCACGGTGCTCCCGGGTGTGGGTCTGACTGAGGGATACAGAGACGGGAACTGTGCACGGTGCTCCCGGTGTGGGTCCGTCTGAGGGATACAGAGATTGGAACTGTGCACGGTGCTCCCGGTGTGGGACTGACTGAGGGATACAGAGACGGGAACTGTGCACGGTGCTCCCGGTGTGGGTCTGACCGAGGGATACAGAGATGGGAACTGTGCACGGTGCTCCCGGTGTGGGTCTGACTGAGGGATACAGAGACGGGGAACTGTGCACGGTGCTCCCGGTGTGGGTCTGACTGAGGGATACACAGACGGGGACTGTGCACGGTGCTCCCGGTGTGGGACTGACTGAGGGATACAGAGACGGGAACTGTGCACGGTGCTCCCGGTGTGGGTCTGACTGAGGGATACAGAGACGGGAACTGTGCACGGTGCTCCCGGTGTGGGACTGACTGAGGGACACAGAGATGGGAACTGTGCACGGTGCTCCGGGTGTGGGTCTGACTGAGGGACACAGAGACGGGAACTGTGCACGGTGCTCCAGGTGTGGGTCTGACTGAGGGATACAGAGACGGGAACTGTGCACGGTGCTCCCGGTGTGGGTCTGACTGAGGGATACAGAGACGGGAACTGTGCACGGTGCTCCCGGTGTGGGTCTGACTGAGGGATACAGAGACGGGAACTGTGCACGGTGCTCCCGGTGTGGGTCTGACTGAGGGATACAGAGACGGGGAACTGTGCACGGTGCTCCCGGTGTGGGTCTGACTGAGGGACACAGAGACGGGAAACTGTGCACGGTGCTCCCGGTGTGGGTCTGACTGAGGGATACAGAGACGGGAACTGTGCACGGTGCTCCCGGTGTGGGTCTGACTGAGGGACACAGAGACGGGGAACTGTGCACGGTGCTCCCGGTGTGGGTCTGACTGAGGGACACAGAGACGGGAAACTGTGCACGGTGCTCCCGGTGTGGGTCTGACTGAGGGATACAGAGACGGGAACTGTGCACGGTGCTCCCGGTGTGGGTCTGACTGAGGGACACAGAGACGGGAACTGTGGCGGTAACCATGTTTTTGTCTGAGGAAGTTGTATTTAATAGGTGAACGTTTTGTTGTCTTTTCTGCAGGGTTTTGTTACGTGGAATTTGATGATGTCGAAACTCTTGAGGAAGCACTAACGTTTGATGGAGCTGTGAGTGTTTTACACTTTCATATTGTAGCGGTTCCCTCGAAAGAACAGATACCTGGGAGGGAGTTACAGACTGGAATCTAACCAAGGGGTTCGGGATGATTTATATGCAGAATAACAGATATCCGGGAGTGAGTTACAGACTGGAATCTCATCGAGGGGTTCAGGGTGGTTTATATACAGAATAACAGATACCCGGGAGGGAGTTACCGACTGGAATCTAATCGAGGGGTTCAGGGTGGTTTATATACAGAATAACAGATACCCGGGAGTGAGTTACAGACTGGAATCTCATCGAGGGGTTCAGGGTGGTTTATATACAGAATAACAGATACCCAGGAGGGAGTTACAGACTGGAATCTAATCGAGGGGGTTCAGGGTGGTTTATATACAGAATAACAGATATCCGGGAGTGAGTTACAGACTGGAATCTCATCGAGGGGTTCAGGGTGGTTTATATACAGAATAACAGATACCCGGGAGGGGGTTACAGACTGGAATCTAATCGAGGTGTTCAGGGGGGTTTATATACAGAATAACAGATACCCGGGAGGGAGTTACAGACTGGAATCTCATCGAGGGGTTCGGGGTGGTTTATATACAGAATAACAGATACCGGGGAGGGTGTTACAGACTGGAATCGAAGTGCGGAATGATGTTTGGTTGTGGCTGTAATTTGTGAATGATTCGACATGAAGCTGTGGGTTTCTGTCACCTGATGGTTTTGCACGTTCATTGCTCTCTCGTTTCTTCCTTCTGTCGCCCTATATCTCACTCTCCCCATCCGACTGTCTTCCTGGTGCAATCTCATTCTCTGTACCTTTCCTCCACACATCCCTCATTCTGTCTCTCTCCACCCACCACCGTGACTGTCACCCCCCACCCCCCACTCTGGCTGTCTCTCTCCCTCCTCTGTGGCTATCTCTTCACTTTCACTCTCTCTGTCGCTCCCTCTCACTCTCGCTGTAACTCTTTTTCTCTCTCTCTCTCTTTCTCTCTGTAACTCCCCCACACCCGCTCTATGTATCACTCCACCCTGCCCCCATCTCTGTATCTCACTCCCTCCATAATACTGTTGGTCTGTTCCTTTCTGTCTCTACCCCCCAACCCCTCTCACCTTTCTCTCTCTCTCGCTCATCCTACTCCTTACCCCTACACCTTCAGCTCTACGGGGACCGGACATTACGCGTTGATATCGCAGAAGGGAGGAGACAGGAGCGAGGGGGCTTTGGCCGAGGAGGAGATCGAGGTGAGTCAGGCAATTGTAGCTTCACAGAGACAGGAACTGTGCACGGTGCTCCCGGTGTGGGTCTGACTGAGGGATACAGAGACAGGAACTGTGCACGGTGCTCCCGGTGTGGGTCTGACTGAGGGATACAGAGACGGGAACTGTGCACGGTGCTCCCGGTGTGGGTCTGACTGAGGGATACAGATACGGGAACTGTGCACGGTGCTCCCGGTGTGGGTCTGACTGAGGGATGCAGAGACGGGAACTGTGCACGGTGTTCCTGGTGTGGGTCTGAGGGATACAGAGACGGGAACTGTGCACGGTGCTCCCGGTGTGGGTCTGACTGAGGGACACAGAGACGGGAACTGTGCACGGTGCTCCCGGTGTGGGTCTGACTGAGGGATACAGAGACAGGAACTGTGCACGGTGCTCCCGGTGTGGGTCTGACTGAGGGACACAGAGACGGGAACTGTGCACGGTGCTCCCGGTGTGGGTCTGACTGAGGGATACAGAGACGGGAACTGTGCACCGTGCTCCCGGTGTGGGTCTGACTGAGGGATACAGTGACGGGAACTGTGCACGGTGCTCCCGGTGTGGGTCTGACTGAGGGATACAGAGACGGGAACTGTGCACGGTGCTCCCGGTGTGGGTCTGACTGAGGGATGCAGAGACGGGAACTGTGCACGGTGTTCCTGGTGTGGGTCTGAGGGATACAGAGACGGGAACTGTGCACGGTGCTCCCGGTGTGGGTCTGACTGAGGGACACAGAGACGGGAACTGTGCACGGTGCTCCCGGTGTGGGTCTGACTGAGGGATACAGAGACAGGAACTGTGCACGGTGCTCCCGGTGTGGGTCTGACTGAGGGACACAGAGACGGGAACTGTGCACGGTGCTCCCGGTGTGGGTCTGACTGAGGGACACAGAGACGGGAACTGTGCACGGTGCTCCCGGTGTGGGTCTGACTGAGGGACACAGAGACGGGAACTGTGCACGGTGCTCCCGGTGTGGGTCTGACTGAGGGATACAGAGACAGGAACTGTGCACGGTGCTCCCGGTGTGGGTCTGACTGAGGGACACAGAGACGGGAACTGTGCACGGTGCTCCCGGTGTGGGTCTGACTGAGGGAACATGGTCTGTGGTTTACAATGTGATCTGTAATGGGTTATGTTGTCCAGGTGCAGATGGGAGTATTGGAATTTTTAGTTGGTCCCTCATGTTTGGCGTGCCAAATATTGTTCAAACATTTGGACTGTGCAAGGAACCAGTGTTGAAGTGTCATTCCAGAGGGATTGTTATCGTCAATCCCCTTTCCCAGGGTGTCTTAATTGATTTTGTCTCTTTGTTTCTCTCTCTCTATCTATTCTGTTGTTTTCTCCCTTCCTCGCGTCACCCCTCTCCCTGCCTCCGGTCACCTGCTTCGGTCGCTCTCTCCCGCGCCCTCTCTTTCTCTCTCCCTCTCCCTGCCTCCGATCGCATGCTCCCTCTCTCTCTCTCTCTCCCTCTCCCTGCCTCCGATCGCATGCTCCCTCTCTCTCTCTCTCTCCCTCTCCCTGCCTCCGATCGCGCGCTCTCTCTCTCTCTCTCCCTGCCTTCGATCGCGCGCCATCTCTCTCTCCCCCTCTCTCTCTGCCTCCGTTTGCGCGCCCTCCCACTCCCCCTCTCACTGCCTGCGATCGCGTGCCCCCTCGCTCTCCCTCTCTCTTTCCCCCGCCCTCCCCCCTCTCCGTCTAGGCCGTGGTGGTCGTGAGGATGATTTTCAAGGAGGTGAGGGGCCAGGCTGATGCCCTCTGTTCCATCCAGGAGTTCCCCAGTGGCCATAGGCCGTGTGTGTGTGTGTGCGCGCGCGCATAGGTCTCAGGGTGAGAGGAAGTAAGCAGGAGAGTGCTGTCTAGGGTGAGGGCTCTTACAGAGAGTAATGGAGGGGAGGGGAGAGAGCCAGGCAGAGGAGGGGGCAGAGCATGTGAGTGCGACTTGAGAGGGTGTGAGCTAGGGAGAAAGAGAATGAGGGGAGGTATAGAGAGACGAGAGAGACAGACCTGGCGGGGGAGAGAGAGAGGGAGAGACTGGGCGGGGTGTGGGGGTGGGTGGGAGCGAGAGACGGAGAG
>NW_028270179.1:40399045-40534045 GCF_037043375.1 Chiloscyllium plagiosum
GAATGGGATCAAGGGGATAACAGGAAAGGTAGGGGAGGACACGAAAGACAAGGGTCAGATACCCGAGATAGGAGGCAGCAGGCAGGGTGTTACCATTGCGAGAAAGTAAGGCATTTTAAACGGGAATGCCTGGAATTAGCACGAGGAAGGGAAGCCGTTTCCCTAATGACCTTCGATGAAGATTAGAGGAGTCAGGGGCTCCTTCCTCCTGAGACCCACCGGGAACCCTTGGTAAATCTAAAGGTGGGACCGAAAGGGGAGGAGGCAGTTTTGTGGTGGACATGGGAGCGGCACGGTCATCCCTAAGTTTTAGATGATTTACTTGTGTCAGGACAAAAGCAACATGACATGAGTTTGGCCACCAACAGACTAATAAATTTTCCAGGGCAACAGGGTCTAAAGGTAGCCAAGAACAAGTTACAATATGTAGAAAAAGAGAGGTAAAATACTTAGGACACCTCATCAGTGAAGGCACTAGGCGCACTAACCCCGAAAGGATTAAAAGAATAACATAACTACCCCTCCCGACCACCAAAATAGTGTCACGGAGGTTCTTGGGGCTAGTGGGCCATTGTAGATTATGGATAGAAGCCCAGAAAACGAAGGGGTTATATTACAAATTGACAGAATCTGAACATGAAAAACTACAATGGACAGAAAGAGGAAAAGGAGGGATTACGGGAATTAAAACAAAGCTTGATACAAGCTCCCGTGTCAGCCCTGAATTCCCTTGAGAAACCCTTTCACCTGTCTGCGACCGTAAGTAATGGAGCAGCAGTGGGAGCGCTAACCCAGAAAACAGGAGGAAAGAAACAACCCATAGCCTTCCTGTCCAAAATTTTAGACCCTGTCTCGCGAGGTTGGCCTGAGTGCATAGAGGCGGTCGCAGCCACTGCCATTCTAGTAGGGGAGAGCCGCAAACTGACGTTCAGAGGAGCTCTAGTTGCTAACACTCCCCGTCCAGTCAGAACAGTGTTAAATCAAAAGGTGGCTGATGGACTCAAGAATTCTAAAATTTGAAGCTATCCTTATGGAGAGAAACGACCTGGTGATAACCACAGGCGCTTGTTTGAACTCAGCCACCCTCATGTGGAAGAGAGAACCCCTAGACACGCGAGAAATAGAACATGACTGTTTAGATATTCCGCAGGAACTGGAAAACCTGCGCCCACACCTCCTCCCTCACCTCCATCCAAGGCCCTAAAGGAGCCTTCCTCATCCATCAAAGTTTTACCTGCACACCCACTAATATCATTTATTGTATCCGTTGCTCCCGATGCGGTCTCCTCTACATTTAGCGCTTTAGGGAACATCTCCGAGACACCCGCACCAATCAATCACACCGCCCCGTGGCTCAACATTTCAACTCCCCCTCCCACTCTGCCGAGGACATGCAGGTCCTGGGCCTCCTTCACCGTCGCTCCCTCACCACCAGACGCCTGGAGGAAGAACGCCTCATCTTCCGCCTCGGAACACTTCAACCCCAGGGCATCAATGTGGACTCCAACAGCTTCCTCATCTCCCCTTCCCCCACCTCATCCTAGTTTCTAACCTCCAGCAACATGATCCCCTTGACTTGTCCGGGCTTGTCCGACCTGCCCAGCTCCTTTTCCACCTATCCTCTCCACCCTCTCCTCCCTGACCTATCACCTTCATCTCCTTCCCCACTCACCTATTGTACTCTATGCTACTCTATCCCCACCCCCACCCTCCTCTAGCTTATCTCTCCATGCTTCAGACTCTCTGCCTTTATTCCTGATGAAGGGCTTTTGCCCGAAACGTCGATTTTGCCTGTCCTCGGATGCTGCCTGAATTGCTGTGCTCTTCCAGCACCACTGATCCAGAGTTTAAAGGATATCCCCCCTACATGAAGGAGATAGGCTGTTTATAGACGGGTCGTCAAGAGTAGTACAAGGAAGAAGACATAATGGATATGCAGTAGGAGACGGTAGTGAAAACCGCACAGTTGAGGCTGACCGGTGACCTAATACATGGCCAGACCAAACTTGCGAATTTTATGCCTTAAACCGGGCCTTAAAGCGATTAGAAAATCGGGATGGGACAATTTACACTGACTCGAAGTATGCCTATAGGGTGGTCCATACCTTCGGTAAACTATGGCAAGAACGTGGTCTAATCAAAAGCCGGGGAAATTAATACAAGTAGAGTTGATTGGACAAATGTTGAAAAGTGTGGAATTACTCCGGGAAATAGCTATTGTCCATGTAGCTGGGCATCAGAAGGGAACACTCTAGAAGCAAGAGGGGGATTACCAACTGTAGAGTTCAATGATACGTTTTTTTAAGAATTATATTGTGGCGCACGGGTATTTTTTTGTCTGTCCTTAGGAAGAAGGGTCTGTTGACCCAGACACCTCCACTTGTGTTCGCCGTACATCGAATACAGCCGGGTGAATGGGTCCTGATCAAAACCTGGAAAGATACCAACCTGCACCCGAGCTGGGAGGGACCGTCCCTAACCCTCCGGACTACTGAGACAGCCATCCGAACTGCTGAAAAAGGGTGGAGTCATCACACTCATGTTAAGGGCCCAATGGACGCTCCTTCCACTTCTCCAGAGTGGCAAGCTCATCCTACAGAAAACCCTCTGAAAGTCAAGCTGAGCAAAAAGAATGGACTGAGATAAGAGACTATTAAGTATTGGTTAAAAAAGAAACTGTATCTCAAAAAAATTGTAAGTGTTGCATGGACTCACTCCTCCCTGGCACACAAAGGGTTAGGGAGTAGACAGCTAGGGTTGTGAGCTGAAATGAGTGGTCAGCTTTATATTGTTATGATAATATTAGCGCTGGCTGCCAAGGAGGTGGGGGGAGTGGGAGAAATCATTTTCCTGCATTATGTCAGAATTATGCTAAACTAAAGGGGCATACCGACTGTTGGGTATGTGCTGAGATCCCACACCGTGGGGAATCCGGAATTCCTCTCGCGGTAATACCACTTACCAAAGAGGAAGTGTACGACGTACAGCAAGTTGACTCGGGGTTCAAATGATACAAAATGGGGATTTGAGAGGGGTAATTCTAACTTTGCGGGATGGTTAACCTCGACCAGCCCCGAAAGCCCTGAGTGATATCGATGGCCTTAAAGTCTCCCCACCGAAAGGAGCGGTAAACACCACATGTTTCTGTAATCAGAATGATACCGCACCCTTCCGATTAGGAAAACCATCTTGTGTCTTCACCAGCCAAGCCACTGCCACGACCATTCCCCAGATATTAAACGGAACGTATTGGGTATGCGGCCTGAAGGCCTATCCATTTATTCCCGGAAAAAAAAAATACATTTGTGTGACGGAATGTGTAACAATTACATGCATGTTAAGATGTTGATCAAACACTGCCTTAAAGCCAGAAAGGCTGGAGTGGCTGCTGCTACCTCGCTTACACAATTCCCCATTTGAGGCTGTTAGAGAGAGCCCCAAAATTACCTCGGAATAAACGGGGAGGAAGGCGGGTAACATAGAACATAGAACATAGAAGAATACAGCGCAGTACAGGCCCTTCGGCCCTCGATGTTGCGCCGATCCAAGCCCACCTAACCTAAACTAGCCCACAATCCTCCATATGCCTATCCAATGCCCGCTTAAATGCCCATAATGAGGGAGAGTCCACCACTGCTACTGGCAGGGCATTCCATGAACTCACGACTCGCTGAGTAAAGAACCTACCCCTAACATCTGTCCTATACCTAACCCCCCTTAATTTAAAGCCACGCCCCCTTGTAAGCCGGGAAGTAGCCGAAGGGGAACCCCTCCTCTGGAGTTTGATACCCATGTATGGGACCGCTCGAGCAGGAGTAGAAAGACGAAAGTTGTCAGCTTCCCTGGAAGAGCTGGCCAATAATGCAGCCGATGCATTGGCTGAAACCCAATCCCAAGTAGCAGCCATAACGACCGAAATGATTGCCGCTAGGCTAACAACCCTTCAGAGCAGGATGGCTCTGGATTATATTCCAGCAGAGAAGGGTGTTACCTGTGCACTAATTGGAGAGGAATGTTGTACCTGAGGTCTCCTCTAACATGACTGATATCTCCAAACATGTGCCAGACAAAATCGCCAAGGTAAGGGAGGCCGGTAATCGGCACCAGAACGAGAAAGGATGGGAATGGGGGAATTGGGGATTGACTGGTTGGGGAAGGCGGTTAGTCAATCTGGCTATCCATGGATTATTGATATTTAGTGGGCCTGGTGGTAGGGTTCAATGTCCTATAATGGGGAATGAGCCGACGGATGACATCCCTTGGGGAAGGAACCCAAATAAATCATCCGAGGCTTTTACAATCAGCAGGCGACATGCGACAAAGAGAAAGTCAAAGAATGCTTCTCGGGTTCGAGGGATGAACAACACCAATGTGAAGGCGTAAGGGGGCAGAAAATAAGAAATTGGATTAAAGGAGACTTAGTAAGTGCTGAAACTACAGATTTTACAAAAGGGGGGGGAATTGTGGGAAATAAGAAATGTAGTTTTCTGCAGGCGATATAGAAATGTAATTGTTGTGAGTGCTAGTGGAGTGTAATTTCTGTAGATGAGGGAGGGGTGAGACATTATACAAACGGTCAGGGAATTCCTGGAGCATGTAATATACTTAAGGCTATGACTTTGATGAATATAGGGGGTCTTTTGAAGAAGTAGTTTTAAAGAAAATAGTTTTAAGCTAAGAAATAACTATGGAGTGTTGTAGCTGACCACAAAAAAAAGAAATAAGGGTATTTTCACAATAAAGCTTCTAGTAACAGAACAAGGAATGCAGACATCCAAGGACACAGACAGCCTGGTACATAGATAAGGAAAGGGAAACACAAGTGAAGTAATTATCTTAAGGTTAGTCCAAATAAGGGAATGAAATGAAATCTGCGCACTTTTTTGCCAGGCCAGCGGGGTGTCCGGACTTGCAAGTTTGTAATAAATTGTCCTTGTTTCCATGGCTCTGTCTCCGGCTGATTTATAAGTGAGTTTTGTTTCTAACACCTCCATCTCTCTATCAGATAGCTATCTGTACACTGACTCGTGTCTCAGAGTCGAATGCCTCTCTCTGGGAGATATCTACAGACTGACTGGTGTATCTCAGAGAGCTACCTGTGTACTGACAGGTGTGTTTCACAAGCCCCCCCTCAGGTACATTGACTGTTCGCATTAATTCCTAATCACTCTCTCTTTCTCTCTATCTCTCTTTCTCTTGCTATCTCTCTCTCAGGTAGATATTTGTACACTGACTAGTGTCTCTCAGTGTCCTCACTCACTTTGTCACAGGGACATATATGTTCACTGACTGGTGTCTCTCAGAACTCTCAGGTCGATATCTCTCTCACTCACACACTCTCTCTCAGGCGGATATTTACACACAGACTGGTGTCTCTCATTCCCCTCTGTCTCTCTCTCTCAGGGAGATATGCATACACTGACTTGTGAATCGAGAAACCCTCTCTCTCATGGGCACATTCCGTCCCTTACCCCCCCCCCCCCGCTCTGTCTCTCTCTCTCGGGGAGTTATCTGTACATTGGTTACTTTCAGTCCTCTGTGTCTCTCTCAGGCAAATCTCTGTACACTGACTGGTGTCTGTCAGTCCCATCGCTTTGTCTCAGGGAGATATCTCTACACTGACGCATGTCACTCATCCCATCTCTTTCTCTCTTTCAAGGAAATATCTGAGCACTGACTGGTGCACTCAGGCAGCTTTCTCTCTCAGGGAAATAACTGTACACTGACTGGTGTCCGTCTGTCTCCACTCCCTCTCTCTCCCTCACGCTCTCACACTCTCAGGGAGATATCTGTGCACATCTCACTTTCTCTCTCTCTCTCTCACTCATGGAATATCTGTGCATGGACTGGTGTCCTTCAGTTGCCTCTCTCTCAGGGAAGTATGCGTGCAATGACCAGTGTCTGTCAGTACCCTCACTCTCGATCTCTCTCTCTGTCTGTCTCTCTCTTTCTCTATCTATCTCACTCTGTCTCTCAGGGAGATAGCCATACTCCAACCGGAGTCTCTAATCCCCTCTGTCTCTCTCTCTCTCTCAGGGAGATATGTATACACTGACTTGTGTCTCTCAGTCACTCCTCTCTCTCAGGGAGATATCTGCACATTGACCCGTGTCTCTCAGTTCCCTCACTCTCTCTCTGAGATATCTGTACACTGACTGGTTTCTCTCAGTCCCTTCTCTCTCAGGGTGATATCTGTGCACTGACTGGTGTCTCTCAGTCCTCTCTCTCTCTCAGGGTGATATCTGTACACTGACTGGTGTCTCTCAGTCCCCACTCTCTCTCTCAGGGAGATATCTGTACACTGACTGGTGTCTCTCAGTCCACTCCCTCTCTCTCAGGGAGATATCTGTACACTGACTGGTGTCTCTCAGTCCACTCCCTCTCTCTCAGGGAGATATCTGTACACTGACTGGTGTCTCTCAGTCCCGTCTCTCTCAGGGAGATATCTGTACACTGACTGGCGTCTCTCAGTCCGCTCTCTCTCAGGGAGATATCTGTACACTGACTGGTGTCTCTCAGTCCTCTCTCTCTCTCAGGGTGATATCTGTACACTGACTGGTGTCTCTCAGTCACTCCTCTCTCTCAGTGAGATATCTGCACATTGACCCGTGTCTCTCAGTTCCCTCACTCTCTCTCTGAGATATCTGTACACTGACTGGTTTCTCTCAGTCCCTTCTCTCTCAGGGTGATATCTGTGCACTGACTGGTGTCTCTCAGTCCTCTCTCTCTCTCTCTCAGGGTAATATCTGTACACTGACTGGTGTCTCTCAGTCCCCACTCTCTCTCTCAGGGAGATATCTGTACACTGGCTGGTGTCTCTCAGCCCACTCCCTCTCTCTCAGGGAGATATCTGTACACTGACTGGTGTCTCTCAGTCCACTCCCTCTCTCTCAGGGAGATATCTGTACACTGACTGGTGTCTCTCAGTCCCGTCTCTCTCAGGGAGATATCTGTACACTGACTGGCGTCTCTCAGTCCGCTCTCTCTCAGGGAGATATCTGTACACTGACTTGTGTCTCTCAGTCCTCTCTCTCTCTCTCAGGGTGATATCTGTACACTGACTGGTGTCTCTCAGTCCCCACTCTCTCTCTCAGGGAGATATCTGTACACTGAGTGGCGTCTCTCAGTCCGCTCTCTCTCAGGGAGATATCTGTACACTGACTGGTGTCTCTCAGTCCTCTCTCTCTCTCTCAGGGTGATATCTGTACACTGACTGGTGTCTCTCAGTCCCCACTCTCTCTCTCAGGGAGATATCTGTACACTGACTGGCGTCTCTCAGTCCGCTCTCTTTCAGGGAGATATCTGTACACTGACTGGTGTCTCTCAGTCCCCTCTCTCTCTCAGGGAGATATCTGTACACTGACTGGTGTCTCTCAGTCCCCTCTCTCTCTCAGGGAGATATCTGTACACTAACTGGTGTCTCAGTCACTCGTCTTTCTCAGTTGGATATCTCTTCAGTGACTGGTGACTCTCAGGTCCTCTCTCTCCTTCAGGCAGATATCGGTACCCTGACTGGTGATTGTCTGTCTGTCTGTCTCTCTCTCACACACACACACACGCACTCTCTCTCTCTGTTTTTTTTTTGTCTATCTCTCTCTTAGAGAGGTACTTGTGCCACGACTAGTGTCTCCCAATCTCCTCAATCGCTCTCTTAGGGAGATATCTGGACACTGACTGGTGTCTTTCAGTCCCCTCAGTCTTTGTCTATCTGGGAGATATCGTTCATAGACTGGTGTCGCTCAGTCCCCTCTCTCTGTCTCAGTGAGATGTCTGCATACTGACTGGTGTCTCTCAGAACTTTGTCTCAGGGCCATATCTGTATACCGGCTGATGTCTGTCATTATTCTCTTTCTGTCTCTCAGAGAGATATCTGGACGATGACTGATGTCTCTCAGTGCACCAACCCCTCCTCTCAGTGACTGGCATCTCTCAGTCTCTTCGCTGTCTGAGGGAGATATCTGTACACTGACTAGTGTCTCCACAGTCCACCTCTCTCTCTGTCTGAGTGTGTGTGTGTGTGTCTGTCTGTCTGACGGAGTAATCTGTACACTGAATGGTTCCTCAGTCCACTGTCTCTCGCAGGGAGGTATCGTCACTCTGAGTGGAGTCGCTCATTCCCCCCCCACCCACGACTTCACTCCACTCTCTCAGTGACTGTTGACTCTCAGTTCACCCGCTTTCTCTGTCAGGGACGTTTCTGTACACTGTCTGGTGACCCTCACTCTACACTCACTACTATTTGGAGATAACTGTACACTGACTGGTGTCTCATTCTCCTCACCCTAACTTTCCGGGAGATATCTGTACACTGACTGGTGTCTCTCAGTCACCCCCCTCTCTGTCTCAGGGTGTTACTGACCCGTGTCTCTCAGTTCCCTGTATCTGTCTCTCAGAGAGATGCCTGAACACTGACTTGTGTCTCTGAGTCCCCGACCTCTTTCTGGAAGATATCTACATAATAACTGGTGTCTTTCAGTCCCCTCACTCCCTCTCTCTCAGACAGATATTTGTGCGTTCACTTGTGTTTCCCAGTCGCCCTACTCTCTCAGGGAGATTCTGTACACTGGCCGGTGTAAGCACTGTCACCCATCTCTCTCATTGGGATATATGTACACTGACTAATTTGTGTGTGTGTGTGTATGTGCGCACACTGACTGGTGTCTCTCAGAACTCTGTCTCAGGGCCATATCTGTACGCTGGCTGGTGTCTGTCATTACTCTCTTTCTGTCTCTCAGAGAGATATCTGTACGATGACTGATGTCTCTTAGTGCACCAACCCCTCCTCTCAGTGACTGGCATCTCTCGGTCTCTTCGCTGTCTGAGGGAAATATCTGTACACTGACTAGTGTCTCCATAATCCACCTCTCTCTCTCTCTCTCTCTCTCTCAACTGTGTGTGTGTGTGTGTGTGTGTGTGTAATTTCCTTCGGTTGCCTCTCTCTCAGGGAAATATCTGTACACTGACAGGTGCCTCTCAGTCTCCTCTATCTCTCAAGGGGATGTCTGTACTCTGACTTTTGTCGTTCAGTCCTCTCTCTCTCAATCCGGCTTTCTTTCTCTCGCTCTCTCTCTCACACACACACACTCACTCTCTCTGATTTTTTTCTTTCTCTCTCAGGGAGATACTTGTACCCAGACTAGTCTCTCTCTGTCTCCCTACTCGCTCTCTCAGGGAGATGTCTGTGTACTGAATGGCATCCCTTCGCCCCCCTCCACCCCTCTCCCCACCCCGTCTCGCAGAAAGATATCTGTACCTGATTGTTGTGTCTCAGTCCCCTCTCTATCTCTCTCTCACTCTCAGGGTGATATCTGTAACCTGTCTGGTGATTCTCAGTCCTCCCCCACCACCTTCAGGAATGTATCTGTACACTGACTGGTGTCTCTCAGTTCCCCTTTTTCTCTCTCGGGGAGATATCTGTACACTGACTGGTGTCTCTCAGTCCCCTCGCTCTCAGGGAGATATCTCTCCACTGACTGGTGTCTCTCAGTCCCCTCTCTCTCTCTCAGGGAGATATCTGTACACTGACTGGTGTCTCTGAGTTCCCCTTTTTCTCTCTCAGGGAGATATCTCTCCACTGACTGGTGTCTCTCAGTCCCCTCTCTCTCTCTCAGGGTGATATCTGTACACTGACTGGTGTCTCTCAGTCCCCTCTCTCTCTCTCAGGGAGGTATCTGTACACTGACTGGTGTCTCTCAGTCCCCCCTCTGTCTCTCAGGGAGATATCTGTACACTGACTGGTGTCACTCAGTCCCCTCTCTCTATTTCAGGGAGATATCTGTACACTGACTGGTGTCTCTCAGTCCCCTCTCTCTCTATTTCAGGGAGATATCTGTACACTGACTGGTGTCGCTCAGTCTCCTCTCTCTCTATTTCAGGGAGATATCTGCACACTGACTGGTGTCTCTCAGTTCCCCTTTTTCTCTCTCGGGGAGATATCTGTACACTGACTGGTGTCTCTCAGTCCCCTCGCTCTCAGGGAGATATCTCTCCACTGACTGGTGTCTCTCAGTCCCCTCTCTCTCTCTCAGGGAGATATCTGTACACTGACTGGTGTCTCTGAGTTCCCCTTTTTCTCTCTCAGGGAGATATCTCTCCACTGACTGGTGTCTCTCAGTCCCCTCTCTCTCTCTCAGGGTGATATCTGTACACTGACTGGTGTCTCTCAGTCCCCTCTCTCTCTCTCAGGGAGGTATCTGTACACTGACTGGTGTCTCTCAGTCCCCCCTCTGTCTCTCAGGGAGATATCTGTACACTGACTGGTGTCACTCAGTCCCCTCTCTCTATTTCAGGGAGATATCTGTACACTGACTGGTGTCTCTCAGTCCCCTCTCTCTCTATTTCAGGGAGATATCTGTACACTGACTGGTGTCGCTCAGTCTCCTCTCTCTCTATTTCAGGGAGATATCTGCACACTGACTGGTGTCTCTCAGTCCCCTCTCTCTCTATTTCAGGGAGATATCTGTACAATGACTGGCGTCTCTCAGTCCCCTCATCTCTGTCGATTAGTGAGATATCTATACAGTGACTGGTGTCCTTCAGTCCCCTCTCGCTCTCAGGGAGATATCTGTACACTGACTGGAGTCTCTCAGTCCTCTCTCTCAGGGAGATATCTGTACACTGACTGGTGTCTCTCAGTCCCCTCTCTCTCTCAGGGAGATATCTGTACACTGACTGGTGTCTCTCAGTCCTCTCTCTCAGGGAGATATCTGTACACTGACTGGTGTCTCTCAGTCCTCTCTCTCTCTCAGGGAGATATCTGTACACTGACTGGTGTCCTTCAGTCCCCTCTCGCTCTCAGGGAGATATCTGTACACTGACTGGTGTCTCTCAGTCCCCTCTCTCTCTCTGTCAGGGAGATATCTGTACACTGACTGGTGTCTCTCAGTCCTCTCTCTCAGGGAGATATCTGTACACTGACTGGTGTCTCTCAGTCCTCTCTCTCTCTCAGGGAGATATCTGTACACTGACTGGTGTCTCTCAGTCCCCTCTCGCTCTCAGGGAGATATCTGTACACTGACTGGTGTCTCTCAGTCCTCTCTCTCAGGGAGATACCTGTACACTGACTGGTGTCTCTCAGTCCTCTCTCTCAGGGAGATATCTGTACACTGACTGGTGTCTCTCAGTCCTCTCTCTCTCTCAGGGAGATATCTGTACACTGACTGGTGTCCTTCAGTCCCCTCTCGCTCTCAGGGAGATATCTGTACACTGACTGGTGTCCTTCATTCCCCTCTCGCTCTCAGGGAGATATCTGTACACTGACTGGTGTCTCTCAGTCTCCTCTCGCTCTCAGGGAGATATCTGTACACTGACTGGTGTCTCTCAGTCCCCTCTCTCTCTCTCTCTCTCTCTCTCTCTCTCAATCTCTCACTGAGATATATGGAGACTGATTGGTGTCACTCAGTCCTCTTTCACTCTCTCAGAAAGATATCTGGACACTGACTTGCGTCTCTCAATTTACTTTCGCTCCCTCTCTGGGAGACTGGTGTCTCTCAGTACACACCTCTCTCTCTCAAGGACATATCTGTACACTAACTGGTGTCTCTCAGTTCATTCACTCACTCACTCAGGGAGAATGATTGCACTGACTGGTGTCGACCATTCCACACACACCCCGCTCTCCCCCCCCCCCCCACCTAGACCCCCCCCCCCCCCCCTCCCCACCCCATCAACCCTCTCTCTCTCGCTCTCTCTCAGGAAGATATCTGTTATCTGACTGGTATCTCTCAGATCCCCTCTCTCTGTCTTTCAGGGGGAAATATGTGTACGTTGACTGATGTCTCTGAGTTTCTTGTCCCTGATAGAGAGGGGACTGAGAGAAAACAGTCAGTGTACAGATATCTCCCTGAGAGAGAGAGAGAGAGGACTGAGAGACACCAGTCAGTGTACAGATATCTCCCTGAGAGAGAGAGAGAGGGGACTGAGAGACACCAGTCAGTGTACAGATATCTCCCTGAGAAAGAGAGAGAGGGGACTGAGAGACACCAGTCAGTGTACAGATATCTCCCAGAGAGAGAGAACTGAGAGACACCAGTCAGTGTACAGATATCTCCCTGAGAGAGAGAGAGGGGACTGAGAGACACCAGTTCATGTACAGATATGTCCCTGAGAGAGAGAGAGGACTGAGAGACACCAGTCAGTGTACAGATATCTCCCTGAGAGAGAGAGAGGGGGGACTGAGAGACACCAGTCAGTGTACAGATATCTCAGTGTGAGAGAGAGAGAGAGAGGGAGGGAGAGAGAGAGACCAGTCAGTGAACAGATTTCTCCCTGAGAGAGAGATAGGTGAAAGATTGTCCAGATATCTAACTGTGCATATGTAAGAGGGGGTTGGGAGGACAGAGAGTCATCAGTGAGTGTACTTATATCTCCCTGGTGGAGAGACAGGGAACTCAGAGACACCAGTCAACGTAAAGATATCTGCCTGAAAGAGAGAGAAAGGGGACAGGTAGACACCAGCCAGTGTATAGATGTCTCCCTGTGACAGAAAGAGAGAGAGACTGAGACAGAGAGGACTGAGAGATACCAGTCAGTGTACAGATATATCCCTGACAGAGAGTGAGTGGACAGAAAAACCCCTGTCATTGTACAGTTATCTCCCTGAGACAGAGAGGGGGGACTGAGAGACATCAGTCAGTGTACAGATATCTCCCAGAGAGAGAGAGGGGACTGAGAGACACCAGTCAGTGTACAGATATCTCCCAGAGAGAGAGAGGGGACTGAGAGACACCAGTCAGTGTACAGATATCACCCTGAGAGAGAGAGGGGACTGAGAGACACCAGTCAGTGTACAGATATCTCCCAGAGAGAGAGAGGGGACTGAGAGACCTCAGTCAGTGTACAGATATCCCCCTGAGAGAGAGAGGACTGAGAGATACCAGTCAGTGTCCTGATATCTACCTGAGAGACTGAGAGAGAACTGAACGACACCAGTCAGTGTATATATATCTCCCTGACGTTGATCGATGGGACTGAGAGACAGAAGTCAAGGCTGAGATATCTCCCTGAAAGAGAGAAAGAGGGCACTGAGAGAAAACAATCAGTGTACAGACATCTCCCTGAGGGGGAGAGAGACACAAAGAGAGAGAGAGAGTCTGAGAGACACCACTGAGTTTGCAGATATCACTCAGAGAGAGAGAGAGAGAGAGAGAGAGAGAGGGAGAGAACAGATATCTCCCTGAGAGAGGGAGAGAACAGATATCTCCCTGAGAGAGGGAGAGAACAGATATCTCCCTGAGAGAGGGAGAGAACAGATATCTCCCTGAGAGAGGGAGAGAGGACTGAGAGACACCAGTCAATGTACAGATATCTCCCTGAGAGAGGGAGAGGGGACTGAGAGACACCAGTCAGTGTACAGATATCTCCCTGAGAGAGGGAGAGGGGACTGAGAGACACCAGTCAGTGTACAGATATCTCCCTGAGAGAGGGAGAGGGGACTGAGAGACACCAGTCAGTGTACAGATATCTCCCTGAGAGAGGGAGAGGGGACTGAGAGACACCAGTCAGTGTACAGATACCTCCCTGAGAGAGGGAGAGGGGACTGAGAGACACCAGTCAGTGTACAGATATCTCCCTGAGAGAGGGAGAGGGGACTGAGAGACACCAGTCAGTGTACAGATATCTCCCTGAGAGAGGGAGAGGGGACTGAGAGACACCAGTAAGTGTACAGATATCTCCCTGAGAGAGGGAGAGGGGACTGAGAGACACCAGTCAGTGTACAGATATCTCCCTGAGAGAGGGAGAGGGGACTGAGAGACACCAGTCAGTGTACAGATATCTCCCTGAGAGAGGGAGAGGGGACTGAGAGACACCAGTCAGTGTACAGATATCTCCCTGAGAGAGGGAGAGGGGACTGAGAGACACCAGTCAGTGTACAGATATCTCCCTGAGAGAGGGAGAGGGGACTGAGAGACACCAGTCAGTGTACAGATATCTCCCTGAGAGAGGGAGAGGGGACTGAGAGACACCAGTCAGTGTACAGATATCTCCCTGAGAGAGAGAGAGGGGACTGAGAGACACCAGTCAGTGTACAGATATCTCCCTGAGAGAGGGAGAGGGGACTGAGAGACACCAGTCAGTGTACAGATATCTCCCTGAGAGAGGGAGAGGGGACTGAGAGACACCAGTCAGTGTACAGATATCTCCCTGAGAGAGGGAGAGGGGACTGAGAGACACCAGTCAGTGTACAGATATCTCCCTGAGAGAGGGAGAGGGGACTGAGAGACACCAGTCAGTGTACAGATATCTCCCTGAGAGAGGGAGAGGGGACTGAGAGACACCAGTCAGTGTACAGATATCTCCCTGAGAGAGGGAGAGGGGACTGAGAGACACCAGTCAGTGTACAGATATCTCCCTGAGAGAGGGAGAGGGGACTGAGAGACACCAGTCAGTGTACAGATATCTCCCTGAGAGAGGGAGAGGGGACTGAGAGACACCAGTCAGTGTACAGATATCTCCCTGAGAGAGGGAGAGGGGACTGAGAGACACCAGTCAGTGTACAGATATCTCCCTGAGAGAGGGAGAGGGGACTGAGAGACACCAGTCAGTGTACAGATATCTCCGTGGGAGAGAGGGCAGACTGATAGGCAATTCTCAGTAAATCCCAGTCAGAGAGCTAAGGCATCCAGAGATAGCAGTCACTTTACAGATAGCTCTCAGAGAGAGAGAGAGATAAAGAGAAGGTTGTGGTGTTTGACAGACACCTGTCAGTGTACAGATATTTCACTGAGAGAGAGTGATGGGGTCGAGAGACAACAGTCAGTGTGCAGATATCTCCCTGAGAGAGAGAGAGAGAGAGAGAGAGAGAGAGAGAGAGAAGAGAGTGAGTATTGAAAGGCACCAGTCAGTGTACAGATATCTCCTTGAGAGAGAGAGGGGACTGAGAGACATCAGTCAGTGTACAGACATCTCCCTGAGAGAGAGAGAGAGACAGAGACAGAGAGAGAGAGTGGTGTGGGGTGTGCTACTGAGAGGCACCACGGTGGCACAGTGGTTAGCACTGCTGCCTCACAGCACCAGAGACCCGGGTTCAATTCCCGCCTCAGACGACTGACTGTGTGGAGTTTGCACGTTCTCCCCGTGTCTGCGTGGGTTTCCTCCGGGTGCTCCGGTTTCCTCCCACAGTCCAAAGATGTGCAGGTCAGGTGAATTGGCCATGCTAAATTGTCCGTAGTGTTAGGTAAGGCGTACACGTAAGGGTATGGGTGGGTTGCGCTTTGGCGGGTCGGTGTGGACTTGTTGGGCCGAACGGCCTGTTTCCACACTGTAATGTAATCTAATGTACAGGTATCTCCCTGAGAGAGAGGGGGGACTGAGAGACACCAGTCAGTGTACAGATATCTCACTGAGAGAGAGAGAGGGGGGACTGAGAGACACCAGTCAGTGTACAGATATCTCCCTGA
Source organism: Chiloscyllium plagiosum (assembly GCF_037043375.1). Taxonomy (NCBI): domain Eukaryota; kingdom Metazoa; phylum Chordata; class Chondrichthyes; order Orectolobiformes; family Hemiscylliidae; genus Chiloscyllium; species Chiloscyllium plagiosum. The sequence continues at coordinate 40,414,444 of NW_028270179.1, forward strand.
GAGAGAGAGGGGACTGAGAGACACCAGTCAGTGTACAGATATCTCCCTGAGAGAGAGAGAGGGGTCTGAGAGACACCAGTCAGTGTACAGATATCTCCCTGAGAGAGAGAGGGGACTGAGAGACACCAGTTAGTGTACAGATATCTCCCTGGGAGAGAGAGGGGACTGAGAGACACCAGTCAGTGTACAGATATCTCCCTGGGAGAGAGAGGGGACTGAGAGACACCAGTTAGTGTACAGATATCTCCCTGGGAGAGAGAGGGGACTGAGAGACACCAGTCAGTGTACAGATATCTCCCTGAGAGAGAGAGAGGGGACTGAGAGACACCAGTCAGTGTACAGATATCTCCCTGAGAGAGAGAGGGGACTGAGAGACACCAGTCAGTGTACAGATATCTCCCTGAGAGAGAGAGGGGACTGAGAGACACCAGTCAGTGTACAGATATCTCCCTGAGAGAGAGAGGGGACTGAGAGACACCAGTTAGTGTACAGATATCTCCCTGAGAGAGAGAGGGGACTGAGAGACACCAGTCAGTGTACAGATATCTCCCTGAGAGAGAGAGGGGACTGAGAGACACCAGTCAGTGTACAGATATCTCCCTGAGAGAGAGAGGGGACTGAGAGACACCAGTCAGTGTACAGATATCTCTCTGAGGGAGAGAGGGTACTGAGACCGTGTTTCTTTCTCCGACATGCTTTTTGACACTCCAGTCGATGCTGTGGCTGTTAGCATTGCGTTGAAAAGTTTCCAACAAGAGGTGTCAGTTTCAACTATCAGTTCACATCTCTCTCTCTCTCTCTCACACACACACTCAGAGCTGTCACTGGCTTGTTATGATTCTGGCTGCTGTCTCAGTCACAGTGAGGAACCTCATCCCCTCACCTCCTCCCCATGGAAATTATAGAAATAGGAAGGGGTGTAGAGGCTGGAGGGGACTACAGAGATAGGGAGGGGGTGGTGGGGGCGGTTGGGGGGTTACAGAGATAGGGAGAGGGTGTAGTGGGTGGAGGGGTTTACAGAGATGGGCAGGGGTTTTAGGGACTAGAGATGGATAAAGAGATAGGGAGGGTGAGCAGGGGCTGGAAGGGGTTACAGAGATAGGGAGGGGGTGTAGGTCTGATGGGGGTCACAGAGGTAGGGAGGTGGGTAGGGGCTAGAGGGGGTTATGGAGATAGAGAGGGGGCTTTGGGGACAGAGGGGGTGACAGAAATATGGAAGGATATCAGGTCTGGAGGGTGTTACTGAGATAATGAGGGGATTGTAGGGGCTAGAGAGGGTTACAGAAATAAGGAAGTGGTGTAGGGGCTGGATGGGGATTACAGAGACAGGGAAGGGGTGTAGGGGCTGGTTGAAGGTTAACAGAGCTAGGGAGAGGATGTAGTGCGTGGAGCGGTTCTCAGAGATAGGTAGGGGTTTTAGGGACTGGAGGCAGATATAGAGATAGTGAGGGAGTGTAGTGGCTTGAGAGGGTTACAGAGATGGGGTGTGTATGGGCTGGTTGGGGTTAGAGGGATAGGAACTGGGTGTACGTGCTGGAAGGGCTTACAGAGTTAGGGAGGGTTTGTAGTGGTGGAGTGTGTTACAAAGAAACGGATGGGGTGTGGGGGCTGGATGGGGTGAGTAGATAGGAACTGTGTGTAGGTGCTGAAGGGGGTTACAACGATAAGGAGGGATGTAGGGGTGTAGCGGGTTACCGAGATAAGGAGGGGGTGTAGGGGCTGGATAAGTTATAGAGGTGCAGAGGGTTTGTTGGGCCTGGAGGGGGTTACAGAGATAGGGAGGGGGTGTAGAGGTTGGATGAGTACTTTTAACCTGGGAATCAACCTCCCTCTACATTGTCCCCTCCATCAGACACTTTCAGGACAGCAACCACACAGGGTTAGATCGAGACGTCTAGCTCTCTCTACACTGTCACCATCGTAGGACAGGGAGAGCATGGGGTTAGATACAGAGACTAGGTGCCTCTACACTGTCCCGATCCCATCAAACACTCCCAGGACAGGGACAGCACGGGGATAAATACAAGGTAATGTACTCTCTACACTGCCCCCACTATTAAACACTCCCAGGACAGGGACAGCATAGGGTTAGCTACAGTGTCTAGCTCCCTCTACACTGTCTCCCCATCAAAGAGTCAGAGGTGTGGACAGGTTTAATGTCATTGTCACTGAAGGTCTCTCTACGAGATTGGGTGGGGTGGGGGGGGGGGGGTTCTGCTTCCTGACATCGATCCCACAATCCCCGGTTCGGAGCTGATGTCCCTCCCTTGTACTTCTGAAGGAGTGGAGGATGCTGGGTAAAGAGGTCATGGCTGCTGGTTCCTGCCAGCATCACCCGCCAACAAGATCCGAATACCCTCAGAACACACAGAGAGAGAGAAAGAGGCCGCTCAGCCCCTCCAGCCATTCAAATCTGATCCACATCAGAACTTTGAGAAAGACAGAAAGGTCAGCACTTTCCAAAACCTTCTGCAATGGTGGCTTGACCCAACGACCTTCTGAGTGCTAACAGCAAGCAGCATCCCAGTGAGCCCCTCGGAATTCTGGGACAGGGTGAGGTCTGCTGGAGCTCAGAGTGGAAGAGTGTGGCGCTGGAAAAGCACAGCTGGTCTGGTATTTAGCTGACTTACAAGGAATGGTCAGGGCATTTAGCTATTGCGGTTGTGCAGAGTAAGAGTGTATTGGAAAGGGGGGTTTCGGTCCATTGGGATGGCGTAGATGGGAGAGAATGGGAAGGTGTTGTGAAGTTGTGTACAATCCCTTAGGAATTGAAAAGCAATGCGCGGTCCCTTTAAGAAGTCAAGTCATTTCCTCAGCTGAGAGATTTTTTTTTTTAAAAAAAAAGCTGTGTGGGCGGCAGGTTTCAGTCGCCCAATTTAAAACGTTTTGCATCAAACAGCCGAGCAGCAATTTTACCAAGTTCACAAGGCGGCCCAGCAACACACAGTGCCAGGGACCCAGGTTCGATTCCAGCCTCAGGGCGACTGTCTGTGAGGAGTTTGCACATTCTCCCCGTGTCTGAATGGGTTTCCTCCGAGTACTCCGGTTTCCTCTCACAATCCAAAGTCGTGCAAGATAGGGGAACTGGTCGTGCTAAATTGCCCGTAGTGTTCTGGGATGTGCAGGCGAGGGTGGATTGGCCATGCTAAATTGTCCCGTATCGTCCCAGGATGCACAGGTTATGATGGATTAGCCATTATAAATTGCCCCGTAGTGTCCAGGGATGTTCACGATAGGGTGGATTGTCAGTGCAAAATTGTCCCATAGTGTCCAGGGATGTGCAGGTTAGGACGGATTGGCCGTGCAAAATTGTCCCATAGTGCTCATGGATGTACAGGTTAGTGTGGGTTGTCCATAGGAAATTGTCCCGTCGTGTCCAGGGGTGTGCAGGCTGGGGAGGTTTGGCCATGCTCCATGGTCCCATAGTGTGCAGCGATGTGCAGGTTAGGGTGGATTGGTCATAGGAAATTGTCCTGTTGTGCCCAGGGATGCGCAGATTAGGGTGAATTGGCCGTGGGAAATTGTCCCATTTGGTACAGGGATCTGCATGTCGGGGTAGATTGGCCATGGGAAATTTACCATAGTGTCCAGGAATAGGTAGGTTAAGGTAGATTGGTCAGGGGAAATTGTCCCATCGCACCCAGGAATGTGCAGGTTAGGTGCATTTGTCAGGGGTAAATGTAGCTTAAAATGGTGTGGGAATGGGTCTGAGTGGGTTACTTTTTGGTGGGTTGGAGTGGACTTGCTGGGCCAAATTCCAATTAAAGATTCTCTGACAGTTTAAGTTCAGTTAGTTAGTTTAAAACGGCACTTGGAGACTAAAAAAAACAAATAAATTTAAGTTTGGCTGTTTTGACAACTCAGACCCATCTGGATTGTGAAAACATTGATGTTTGACAGGGGATATATAACCAAATCAGGAAAGAGCCAATTGCCATCTGAAGAGGAAATAATCACCTTGCTCTCACAAGAAATCTCTGCGATCTCTGAGGCTCCCATCCACCCACCCAGCCATAAACATGACCACAGCACGTTCAGCTAACATTCCTGTATTAGAATTTGGCAGAGAGAGGCGTTCAGAACAGGAGAAATTCCAGAGAAGCATCCCTGACAGCAGGAGAGACAGAGGGGAAAGGCTGGAGAAGACAGAATAATATTTCAGAAGACACATCCAATGTCACCACTGAGAGATTAAGTTTTGATATCTTGTGTTGATTTAAAAGTGGGAGTTGTATTTAAATGAACAGCATCCCATTAGAATCTTGTTTTATTCGGGAATGGGCAATTAGAGAGATATTGCTCGGTTATTACTGGCTCTGTTAATTTGGTCCTTGTTGGAGTTGAATAAATGCATTTTTTCTTGTTACAAATCAGAGATTCCTTTCATATAACCGCACCGTTAACAGGTTACAAGGTGTAAGGTGAGGTTTCTGTGTGTTTTGGTTTAACTATCAGTAGATAACCTTTACCTGCAATCTTAACGGGTTGGGGCTGGTGTGTCAGATGAATGATCAGCGGAGCATGAACTTTCCCTTTCGAAACAAAGGGGGTTCGGGTTCCATTGGGTTTGTGTCCAGAGTGCATTGCTGGAAAAGAACAGCTGGTCAGGCAGCATCCAAGGAGCTTGAAATTTGACGTTTCGGGCACAAGCCCTTCATCAGGAATGAGGCTGGGAGCCGAGGGTGTGGAGAGATAAATGGGAGGTGGGTGGGGCTGTGCTGAAGGTAGCCGACAATGTGATAGGTAGATGAGGGTGGGGAAATGGTGACAAGGTGTGAGGAGTGTGGAGCGGATAGGTGGGCAGGAAGATGGACAGGTAGGAAAGAACATGAGGGCGTGCCACACAGGAAGATTGGATCTGGGATAAAGTGCGTGGAGGCGAAAAGAGGGAACTGATGAAATCCACATTAATCCCATGTGGTTGAAGGGTCCCAGGGCGGAAGATGAGGCTTTCTTCCTCTAGGTATCGGGTGGTTAGGGTTTGGCGATGGAGAAGGCCCAGGAAAAGCATGTCACTGGTGCAATGGGAGGTGGAGTTAAAGTGTTCGGCCATGGGGTGGTGGAGTTGGTGGGAGCGCATGTCCCAGAGATGCTTTCTGAAGCGTTCTGCATTTAGGCATCTTGTTTCCCCAATGTAGTGGAGGCCACACCAGGAGCAACTGATACAGTAGAGGACATGTGTGGAAGTGCAGGTAAATGCCTGATGGATGTGGAAGGTTCCTTTGGTGCCTTGGGCAGTGGTGAGAGGAGAGGTGTGGGTGCAGGTTTTGCAATTCTTACAGGGGCAGTGGAAGGTGCCAGGAGGGTGGATTGTTGAGGCACGTGGACCTGAGAAGAGAGTCGCAGAGGGAATTTTTTTTTGCGGAATGCAGATGGGGCAGGGAGGGAAATAAATGAATGGGGGGGGGGGGGTCCGTTTGTGCAGAGTAGGAATGAACAGGATGGGGTTTCGGTTCATTGGGATTGTGCAGAATGGGTGTAAACGGGGCGGGGATTGATTCTATTTGGATTGTGTAGAGTGGGAGTGAGCTGGAAGACATTTCATCCATTTGAATTATGCAGAGTGGGAGCGAAGGGGGCGGGGCTTAGTGTTTATTGGGATGGTGCAGAGTGGGAGTGAATGGGAAAAGGGTTTTGTGTCCATTCAGAGAATGCAGTTTAAGAGTGAACGGGAAAGCGTTGGGGTCCAGGAACAGGAAGGGTTTTGTGTCCATTCGGATTGCAACAAATTGGAGCGAATGGGAAGAGGCTTGGGACCATTGGGATTGTGTAGAGTGGGAGTGAATGGGGTTTGGTGCCGATTCGGATTCTTCCAATTGAAAGCGAACAGGAAGGGTTTTGGGACCGTTGTCACTTTTGAGAATGACAGTGAAGAGGAGGGGGTTTGGTGTGCAGTGGGATCATGCAAAGTGGGAATGAACAGGAAGAGGATTGGAGCCATTGGGACTTGGTAGAGTATGAGTGACTGCGTAGGAATTTGGATCCATTAGGATTGCGTAGAGTGGGAGTGATCGGGAAGGTCTTTGCATTCATTCGAATTCTGTAGAGTGGAACTAGATGGGAAGGGATTTAGGTACAACATTAAAACGAGTGGAAATGAAGAGCATGGGATTTTGTGTCCATTGGGACGGTGTAGAGTGGTAGTGAATGGGAAGGGGTTTTGAAACCACTGGGATTGTGTGGTGTGAGATTGAATTGGAAGGGGTTTGGATCCATTGTGATTGTGTGGTGTGGAAGAGAATGGGAAGGGGTTTGGGCCGATTGGGATTTTGTAGAGTAGAGCTGAATGGAAGGCAGATTAGTCCATTGGGATTGTGTGGATGAGAACGAGCAGGAAGAGGTTGGGGTCCACTGGGATTGTTGAGACCCAAAGGGAATCACAAGGGGAATGGATCCATTTGGACAATGTAGAGTGGGAATTAATGGGAAACAGTTGGATTGTGTGGTGTGGGGTTGAACGGGAAAGGGCTTAGGTCTATTAGGATTGCATTAAGTGGGAGTGAATGGGAGTGAGGCTGAGTCCACTGGAATTGTGTAGAGTGAGAGTAAATGCAATGGGGTTTGGGTCCGTTGCGATTGTGGAGGGTGGGAATGAATGGGAAGGAGTCTGAGTCCATTGGGTTGTGTAGAGTGGGAGTGAATGGAAAGGAGTCTGAGTCCATTGGGTTGTGTAGAGTGGGAGTGAATGGGAGGGGGTGTGAGTCCATTGGGTTGTGTAGAGTGGGAGTGAATGGGAAGGAGTCTGAGTCCATTGGGTTGTGTAGAGTGGGAGTGAATGGGAAGGAGTCTGAGTCCATTGGGTTGTGTAGAGTGGGAGTGAATGGGAAGGGGTGTGAGTCCATTGGGTTGTGTAGAGTGGGAGTGAATGGGAAGGAGTCTGAGTCCATTGGGTTGTGTAGAGTGGGAGTGAATGGGAAGGTGTGTGAGTCCATTGGGTTGTGTAGAGTGGGAGTGAACGGGAAGGAGTCTGAGTCCATTGGGTTGTGTAGAGTGGGAGTGAACGGGAAGGTGTGTGAGTCCATTGCAACAATGTCGATTGTGAATCGTACGGGAACACTTTTAGCAAGAGTGAGGACTGCGGATGCTGGAGGTTAGAGTCGACAGAGCAGTGCTGGGAATCCACAACAGGTCAGGGAGCATCCGAGGAGCAGGAGAATCAACGTTTCAGGCAAAAGAAAAAACGCTTCTGAGAAGATGTAGAGTTGGTTGGAATAGAAAGCAGTTGAGAACATTGAGTTTGTACAGAGAGCAAGTGAATGGGAAGGTGTTTGGTTGCATTTAGATTACACAAAGGAGTGAATACAGAGCCTTTGTGTCCAATGGGCTTGTGCACAGAAGGAGTGATCAGGAAGGGGGTCTGGGTCTGTCCGTTGGGATTTTTTAGAGTGGAGTTGAATGCAAAAGGGATTGTGTCCATTGGGAGTCGGTGGAGTGGGAGTGAACGGGCAATGGTTTGGGGTCCATTGGGATCATATAGAGTTGAAGCCAATGGAGAGGGCTTTTGATTCATTGGAATTGTGTAGCGTGGGAGTGAATGTAAAGTAATTTGGATCAATTGAGATTGTGTCGAGTGGCACTAATTGGAAGGTGTTTAGAGCCATTGAGATTGCGTAGACTGGGGACACACTGGAGGAACTCTGTGTCCATTGCAACTGAGGCGATTGTCAATGAACAGGAAGGTGCTTGGGTGGACTGGGAATGTGTAGACTGGGTTTGAAAGGGACGTGTATTAATCCATATTGGTTGGCGGATTGAATTGGGAGACATTTGGACGTATACAGTGGGACTGAACACAAATGGCTTGTGTCAATTGGGCTTGTGGACAGGAGGAGTGAGCGGCAATGAGATTGAACGTGAATGCTTTTGTGTCGATGGCAATATTGTAGCGTGGGAGTGAACAGGAAGTGGTTTGAGTCAATTTGGATTGGGTACAACAGGAGTAAACTGGATGTGGATTGGGTCTATTAGGATTGGACAATGTTGGAGTGAATGGGGTGGTGGCTACGTTTCCACTGGGACTGTGTACAGTGGGAATAAATGAGAAGTGAATTGGGTCCAGTGGGCGGCACCGTGGTCAACATCGCTGCCTCAAAGCACCAGGGACCGGATTCGATTTGACCCTTGGCCGACTGGCTGTTTGGAGTTTGCACATTCATTATAGAATCCCTACAGTGTGGAGACTGGCCATTTGGCCCAAACATCTATTCTGACCCTCCGAAGCGTATCCTGCTTAGGCTCAATGCCCTATCCTATGACTGTATATTTCCCCTGGCTAATGCCCCTAACCCAGGCACCCTTGAACATTATGGGCCATTTAGCATGGCCAATTCATCGAGCATGTATATCTTTGGACAGTGAGAGGAAACCAGAGTAGCTGGAGGAAACTCACACGGATGTGGGGTGAATGTGCAGACTCCGCACAGAAAGTCGCCCCGAGCCTATAATGGAAGCAGGGTCCCTGGCACTGTGAGGCAGTAGTGCTAACCACTGAGCCACCCTCGAGCCTGCATGGGATTCCTCCAGGTGCTCTGGGTAACTCCGATGGATTCGCTATGATCAATTTCCTATAGTGTCCAGGGATGAGGAGGTTATGGTGGATTGGACATGCTAAATTGTCCTGTCGTGTCCAGGTATGTGAAGATTAGGGTGGGTTGGCTGTGCTCAGTTGACCTGTTATATTCAGGGATGTGCAGATTAGGGTGGATTGGCTGTACTAAATTTTCCCGCAATGTGCAGGGATGTGCAGCTTAGGGTGGATTGGCTGTGTTAACTTGACCTGTAGTGATGAGAGATGTGCAGTTTCGGATGGATTGGCCGTGCTAAAACTATCTTGTAGCGCCCAATCGTTTGAAGGTTAGGATGGATGCTAAATTGTCCTGTAGCGTACAGAGATGTGCAGGTCAGGGTGGATTACCACGCTAAATTGTCCCATATTGTCCAGGGATGTGGAGGTTAAGTTGTGTTGGCTTTGGGAAATTGCCCCATAGTGTCCAGGGGTGTGAAGGTTCGGGTGGGTTGGCCATTGGAAATTGTCCCGCAGTGTCCAGGGGTGTGTAGGTTAGGGTGGGTTGGCCATTGGAAATTGTCCCGCAGTGTCCAGGGGTGTGCAGGTTAAGGGCGTATTGGTCATGCTAATTTGTCCCATAGTGTCCAGGGGCAGGCTCGGTGGATTAGCCATGGTAAATGCAGCGAGACAAGGATGGGGTGTGTCTGGGAGGATTGGTGTGGAAACAATGGGCTGAATGGTGTGCTTCCAGTCTATACGAATTCTACCTAATGTTGCAATGAATAGGAAGGGTGTCTAACCTTTGGGATAATGTTGCGGAGCTGGCTCGATTGATAGGCAAGAAGTCCGAATTTTGTGTTCATAAAATAGGGAAAGCTTTGCATGGTCCTTTTAAAAGGTGAAGTTTTTTTTTCTGTGATTATAAGTATATAATGGACTTCTGCAAGCTGCAGCTTGAAAGTTTGCAAGGAAACAGAAACCACCCAAATTGAAATGCTTGCATCAAAAGGCCGAGCAGTTACAAGCAGCTGTTTTTACCAAGACAACAGGCTTTTGGATTGAGCCAATCACTTTGAACCAGGCTCGTAGATATCAAATACCTACTAAACTAAAAATCTGATGCTTTTTGACAACATAGAACCAATCATATTGTCAGAAATATGGATATATCATCAAGAATGTAAAAGGAAGGTGTCAGTTGGGCAAAGACCTAAGAGCCAGTTGCTGTCCACTCAGGATAACGGCCCTCAGCTTTGCAGAGAGAATCGCTGGCTTTCACAGCCTCCTCTCTGTTGAAGAGAAAGCACCGTTTCAATAACATTGGTACCAATGGCATATCGGGTGAAGACTCCTGACAGGCAAATCGATGGAGAAAGCACAGACTATTGCAGAAGACGTGCAACCTGACTGTTATTTCGAGAGAATGAACACATTGTTTTATCTGAGTGGGACTTGCATTTATTGGAACAGCATAACATGCGAATCTTGTTTTATTCGTGAATATGTTAGTAGTTAGCAGGGATTTATTCGGCTTGGTAAGAGTTGAGTTAAGTGAGATTAGTAAATTGGTACTTGTTGATGATAAAGTAGTGTCAGTGGTTTATTTTATTTGACCACTAGATGTCACTGAAAGCAGGTTTCGTGACTTCATGCACTACTTTTACAGATTATCGTGCGTGGTGTTCCTCCTTGGGTGTTTCAGCATTAATTCTCAGATGTAATGGGGATGGGGAGTCAATCACCACTTTATAACAGATCTGGGGCTTCGGTCCAGGATTTTGGACTGGGGTATAGACGGATTTGAAACGATGTAGGGCACAAAATGTCCCAGCAGATGAAAACAGACTTGGTGTCTAATGTCCTAGACCTTTAACTAAAACTGATGCGAGAAGTGGAACAGTGAGCAATACAGCAACATACAGGCCCTTCGGCCCCAGACGTTGTGCCAACATTTTATCCTACTCTCACATCAAAGTAACGTATATAACCTTCACTGTACTGCATTTCATGTGCCTATCTCAGAGTCGGTTAAATGTCCCCATTGTGTCTGACTCTACCACCACTGCTAGCAGTAAATTCTAAACACCCACCACTCTCTGAGTAAAGAACTTACCTCTGACATCTCCTCTAAAACTTCCTCCAATTTTGCTCCCTTGTGATATACATTTCCACCATTGGGAAACATCTCTGGTGGCCCAGCCTAGCTATGCCTCTCAACATCTTGTATACTTCTATCAAGCCACCTCTCATTTTTCACTCCAATAAGAAAAGTCCTTGCTCCCTCAACGTTTCTTCATTCGACTTGCTGTGCAGTCCAGGCAGCATCCTGGTAAATCTCCTCTGCACCCTCTCTAAAGCTTCCACATCTTCACAGTGACGAGGCGACCAGAACTGAACTCAATGCTCCAAGTGTGATCTAATCAGGGTGTTACAGAGCTGCAACATCAACTGGCAGCTCTTAAACTAAATCCCCCCCCTGCTAATGCAAGACAACACACCATACGCCTGCTTACCAACCTGACCAACTTGAGAGAGATCTACGGACATGGAACGCAAGATCCCTCTGTTCCTCCACACTGCCAAGAATCCTGCCTTTAACCGATATTCTGCAGGCAAATTCGAAAGATTCACTCTCCAAAGTGAGTCACTTCACACTTTCCCAGATTGAACTCCATCCATCGCTTATCAGCCCAGCTCTGCATCCTGTCGGCACGGTGGTACAGTGGTTAGCACTGCTGCCTCACAGCGCCAGAGACCCGGGTTCAAATCCCGCCTCAGGCGACTGACTGTGTGTAGTTTGCACGTTCTCCCCGTGTCTGCGTGGGTTTCCTCAGGGTGCTCCGGTTTCCTCCCACAGTCACAAAGATGTGCAGGGTCAGGTGAATTGGCCATGCTAAATTGCCCGTAGTGTTAGGTAAAGGGTAAATGTAGGGGGAATGGGTGGGTTGCGCTTTGGCGGGGCGGTGTGGACTTGTTGGGCCGAAGGGCCTGTTTCCACACTGTAAGTAATCTAATCTAATCTAATCTAATCTAATCTGTCAATGTCCCGTTGCAATCTACAACAGCCCTCCACACTAACCAAAACTCCACTAAGCTTCATGTCATTGGCAGACTTATCAAAGTACCCTTTCGCGTCCTCATTCAAGTCATTGATAAAACGCACATGGAAAATCTGTATAATTTCGGTTGCATATTGTTGGATAAATCAAGAGTTGGGGAAATGTTTCTTTACATGGTTGAAGTGGTTCCGGGCATGAAGAAGCTTCCCAAATTTGCCAAGTAAGTTACGAAAGGCAAGAAAGGGTGACACTTGCAGAACTTGGGTTTCACATTGGGTTTAACTCGGGATAATAGAAAATTGAAATTGTAACTGAGTTAACCAAGCAGTTAGGAATACCAGAGAAAAAATCGAGTGTGGTGGAGTGAGGAAAAAAAAATCAAATTCTGAATAAGACAATTGGAGTCAGAAAGTGAAACTGAAAGGGAAAGAAAGGGAGAAGAAGGGGGACTGAAACGGTTTTGAATTAGTGTTAAAAGCAATGGAAAAGGAAAGTGAACGAAGCTGAGGAATAAAATGAAAAAGAGAAGGATGAGAGAAAGTACTCCCATCTTCTGAACTCCAGAGGTTGGCAATTAGACAGGAAAGTCGGTGTAACAGGATGGAGGGGCAGAAAGGAGGTAGATTTAGTGGGGAGGATAGTATGATGAGCCAACTCATCATAGCCAAAGACCAGGTGGGATATTTACGAATATGTCCAAACTTTACCAAAACTTGATGAAAAAAGCTACAGAAGCCTTTTTCAGTTTCCTTTGAGAAATTGGCTAAACAGACGAAATGGCCGGATTCCGTGTAGGTGATGCTGATTCAGACCAAGTTGTTGGCAGGGCTAGTGAGGCGTTCGCAGCCCTGTCAGAGGAGATGTTAGGAGAATATGAAGCAGTATTCAATGCGCGTTTCATTGCCTACGGATTGGTATCAGAAACATTTAGGCAACAATTCAGAAATGTACAGAAGGAACCAGGTCAGACATATGCCGAGTTTAAAAGAATTAAATTGAGCAACTTCCACAGATGGGATGAGAGAATGAAAGGTACACAAGATATACGAAGCTCTTAGAGACAGGGACTCATGATGAGTAACAGAAAGACGAAACAGTGAGAACAGCTGCAGAGATGGCGGGTGAATACCCATTGATGCATAAATCGAAATCTGGATTCCGATAGCAATTTCATCTGGCGAGGGATAGAGATTGAGAAAGAAGGAGATCCTCAAAATAAAAATAAAAGTGCATCAGAATGGGAAGAGTTTAGCCCAGGTGAATAAAGGAGAAAGTGAGGTCTGCAGATGCTGGAGATCAGAGCTGAAAATGTGTTGCTGGAAAAGCGCACTGAAGAAAGGGCTTAGTGGTTAGTGTGGTTAGTGTGGAGGGCTGTTGTAGATTGCAACGGGACATTGACAGATTAGATTAGATTAGATTAGATTAGATTACTTACAGTGTGGTAAGCCCTGAAGAAAGGGCTTACGCCCGAAGCGTCGATTCTCCTGTTCCCTGGATGCTGCCTGACCTGCTGCGCTTTTCCAGCAACACATTTTCAGCACAGGTGAATAAAGAACCCCAAGAGGGTGGAGAGGAGGTGAAAGACCTCAGGTAATTTCACTGCAGTCAGTGGGGGGGGGGGGGGGGGGGGGGGGGGGGGGCGACACAACGTTTCAGAGAGGCACTGGGACAAAGGATGCGGGAAAAGAGCCTAAACCGTTGGGATTAGTTAAGGTAGGGAAAGAAATCCCAGGAGAAGCTGCAGGAGAGTGCACTGCCTCTTCAGGGGCGGGATAGTGAGATAGCGTCCAATCTTTTCAAAGCATTCTCATGTGTGGGTCAGGTTTACTCAGTGAGAACATAAGGAGTAGGTAACAAAGTTGAGAGATACGGGAGATAATCTGTCTAATGGTAAGATATTCGCACTCCTGAAGTATTTTCCGAGAGATAGTAATCTTGGGAATGGATGGAGACAGGAGTAGTGTCCCCCTGTGTCGGATAAGGCCAGAACGTCCAGTCAAAATTGGGGAAGAAGCGATAGTGGGAGTGATGGAAAAAAATGGGTATCGTAGGAATCCAGTTTATTCTTGGAAATGATGTAGCTCGATCACGGGCCGGAGTGAAGCCTGGTGTCGTGCAAATGCCAGGAAACAAAAACGGAGAACTGAGGAGTCAAAGATATCCTGGGATTTTTCCCGGAGTGTGTGGTGACAGGATGTCACAGCCATAAGTTAAGACAAGAAGGGAAAACAGAAAGGTGAAGGAGTTGAGGCCGGGTTAGAACATAGAACAAAGAACATAGAACAATACAGCACAGAACAGGCCCTTCGGCCCACGATGTTGTCCTAGCTTAAGCACCCATCCATGTACCTATCCAATTGCCGCTTAAAGGCCACCAAAGATTCTGACTCTACCACTCCCACAGGCAGCGCATTCCATGCCCCCACCACTCTCTGGGTAAAGAACCCACCCCTGACATCTCCCCTATACCTTGCACCCTTCACCTTAAATTTATGTCCCTTTGTAACACTCTGTTGCACCCGGGGAAAAAGTTTCTGACTGTCTACTCTATCTATTCCTCTGATCATCTTATAAACCTCTATCAAGTCACCCCTCATCCTTCGCCATTCCAACGAGAAAAGGCCAAGCACTCTCAACCTATCCTCGTACAACCTATTCTCCATTCCAGGCAACATCCTGGTAAACCTTCTCTGCACCCTCTCCAAAGCTTCCACATCTTTCCTAAAGTGAGGCGACCAGAACTGCACACAGTACTCCAAATGTGACCTAACCAAAGTCCTGTACAGTTGCAACATCACTTCACGACTCTTGAATTCAATCCCTCTGCTAATGAACGCTAATACACCATAGGCCTTCTTACAAGCTCTATCTACCTGAGTGGCAATTTTCAAAGATCTATGAACATAGACCCCAAGATCCCTCTGTTCCTCCATCTCACTAAGAACCCTACCGTTAACCCTGTATTCCGCATTCTTATTTGTCCTTCCAAAATGGACAACCTCACACTTGGCAGGGTTGAACTCCATCTGCCACTCCTCAGCCCAGCTCTGCATCATATCTAAGTCCCTTTGCAGCCGACAACAGCCCTCCTCACTATCCATCTGACATCCTTTTTGATGAGATGGTGAAGGAAAAGCCTTAAGCAGGCACAGAATCAGACAGAGGTGCTTTGTTGTGAAAGATTTATGAATGTATCACACACAAAAAAATATAGATGAGATGATAAAATATTGATGTAATAACACCTACTTGGAAAAGGATTCCGAGCGTATTTCGGAATGCAACGCCATTAAAGATAAAATCATACGGCAGAAATGGAGACCTTGGCAATTAGTGCAGATTAGGAAATGGGCGGAAGTTCACAGACAGGAATTATTGTGGGCAGTGCATGAATTACGTATAGCAGGTCAGCTAGGAATGAAGAGGGCTCAGGCTAAGATACAAAAGCAGTTTAATTGGCCTGGGTTACACAAAGATGTCCCTGCCATATGTGTCACATGGTCGGAAATCCACAGGCGGTGGTAAAACCAGCGCCTTTGATGCCAGTTCCCGCATTTGAAGAACTTTTTACACGGGTCAGAATGGATTGTGTTGGACCTCACCCTGAAAGTGTGAACTAGCATTTTGTGTGTTTTAGGGGCACTCAATGCAGTGTCGCTAGGGAGGGATATCCCTTAGCTTGACTCCGGTGACACTGAAGGAGCAGCTGATGTTGCGCCAAGTCGGGATGGTGTGGTATTGATCGCAGGGGAGCTTGCAGGAGGTGGTGTTCCCTTCTGTTTGCTGCCCTTGCTCTCCTCGATTGAAGTAGCCTTTTATTCAGAAGAGACTTGGTGAATTTCGAACGTGCATCCTGTGGATAGTACGCACTACTGCAACTGAACATCGACTGTGCAGGGAGTGTGTGTTGACGTTGCCTTTAGCAGGCGCTTTCCCTCATCCTTCTAGTCGGGGGGAGAGATGGCCGGACTGGAATGTACTCTTGGAGAAACCTTGGCTGTGCGTCTTGTCGACAGTACACACTGCTGCCGCTGTGCCTCGGTGGTGGAGGGAGTGTTTGTAAAGATGGAGATCAGAGTCTCGATCGAGCAGGGGAGGGGGCGTGTTTTGTTCTGCATTGTGTTGAGGGTCTTCAGTGTTGTCAGAGCTGCCCCCCCCCCCCCCTCATCCAGGCAAGTAGGGAGAATTTCATCAAACTCCTGGCTCATGCCTTGTCGACAGCGGGAGAGGCTTTCAGGGAGCGAGAGGGGGAATTTGAAGGGAATTACTCGCTGCAGGATTCCCAGCCTCTGATCTGCTCTTGTAGCCACAGGATTGACATAGGGTTGGGTTCAGTTCAGATTCCGCTCAATGGTAACCACCATTGGTTAGTGGGGGGGAGGGGAGGGGTGATTCAGTTATGGTAACGCCATTGAACGTCAAGGGGATGATGATTAGATTCTCTCTCAATGGTACTCCCAGAATGTTGATAGTTGCAAGGGGATTCAGTGGTGGTAAAACCATTGAAAGTCAAGAGAGTGATGGTTAGATTCTCCCTCAATAGGAACACCAAGGGTGTTTTTCCTGTGGGGATTCAGTGATGCGCATTGCATTTTTACAACAAGTGACCATAGTTTGAGTCTCTCTCAATGGTAAATGACAGATTTTGGTGCTGGGGCAGTCAGTGATCGGGAAAACATTGAACACATTGGGATGAAGCTTGTATCCCCTGCTATCAAATTAGCATGAACACAGTGCAGGTTGACACCCCCACCCCAAAATGCATACTCCGCCCTCTCAGAAAGTTTCAAGTTTTGCAATGTGGTCTTACTGATTAAAAAGCAAGTCATTTTATTTCCCACAGCGAATCAAATGGTTCTCTTTTATATGCGTTTCAGTCACCACCAGCAATGACTGAACAATAGATCCCATTCAGGAAGCATGGAATCATGTGTTCTTGTGTATTGTGCGCCAGATCCAAGCAGGGATGACCTCCTCTCCTCAGAGATTCGCCACATTTCCTACCCTCAGTGACCCTCACACCGCCGCCCCCAGACCGACTGAGTTAACTTTCAACTAAAGTGTGTTAGAATTAAAAACAAAATGCAAGATTCATAAGGTGTTAACCCAGCCTGTTTGTTTCAATGACTGGAATTAATCCCAATCCCTGCGGATCCTAACTGTGCCTTTGGAGATTTCACAGCCTTGTTTATGTTAGCAACATCATTTGATGGTCATGCACATATTGTCAACGGGAACATCACGTCAGACATTAACAGAAATCATCTTTTAGAGAGACAGGGGCAAGAGCCCGATCCGACAGTAATAGACTGAAGTGTTCCCTCAATGGAGTCAAACCTGAGATCAATAGATGGGAATCTCACAGCATTGGGACGGAGTATATCCTGGGCGTATTATATGCTTGAACATTATAATGGCTTCCTCCCATTATCCTTATCCGATCGGATATATTACATACTGCTGATCGCTCAAGCTGGCTACTATCCTGTTCTGGCTGCAATTGGAGTTCCTGGTGAGTATATCTGCCTCCACTATTAACACTGGAAATTATTCAGAAATGTATGAAAGGTGTTGAAATTAAATATCTTCTGTATACTGCTGTCACATTCTCATGACAAAGCACACCTTTGTAAACCCAAGTTTACACAGCATTGACATTCACTTTCTGTATGCTGGTCTCAATGTGACCCTGAGGTCGAGTAAATTCTCCCATTGTCATGATCGAGTTTTGTGGTGCTCCTTAATTGCGGATTTTTCAGATCCCAAAATGTAAAGTTTAACTTATGGAAAATGTTGTTCCAATGCATTGTCTCCCATCTGCAGCCAATGGACAGACTCAGTCATGTCAGGGCTGGATAGAGTAAAGTGTTTCAAAATGTCAACTATTACTCCATCAAACTGTTAAGCTTGCACTGATTCTGAATGTATATCAATATTGTGTTTTCTCGTTCCTCACAGTTAACGTGCTGACGATTCTCATTATGTCTCGGGGAAAGTGTGGTCTCTCTAAGTGTATCACTCGCTACCTGATGGCCATGGCAGTTGCGGATCTTCTGGTCGTCATACTGGACCTGATCTTGAGACACATCCCTGCTGTATTTTGGGAACACTTCTCCTTCCTGTTTCACATCCCTGTGTGCAATATACACGCTGTCCTGCTTTATGCAGTCACTGACTGTTCTGTCTGGTTCACTGTCACTTTCACCTTTGACAGATTTGTGGCCATTTGTTGCCAGAAAGTAAAAACTAAATATTGCACTGAGAAAACAGCCACTGTTGTCCTGTTAATAGTGACTGCGTTGAGCTGCTTGAAGAACATTTTCTGGTATTTCATGTTGACAGAATGGTATCAACTTCAGAACATGCCTTGGTTCTGCCGTGTTGTAACTGATGTCAGGTATTCAAAGGCTTGGGTTGCAATTGAATTTCTCCATCACATTCTAACGCCATGTGTCCCATTTGTCCTCATCCTGATGCTCAATGCATTCACCGTCAGACACATTTTGGTGAGTAGCAGAGCCCGCATGAGACTCCGGAATCGCAGCAAGGGGGAGAGTCCCAGAGACGCAGAGATGGAGAGTCGAAGGAAATCCATCATTCTACTGTTCGTCATCTCTGCTAACTTCATCCTGTTATGGTCAATGCTAATGCTGATTTCTATATATACCCGCATGATATTTTTTGCACGAGTGACTATACATATACCAGACTTTGTGCAAGAATTGGGATTCATGTTGCAGTTACTGAGCTGCTGCACCAACACTGCAATTTATGCAGTGACCCAAACTATGTTCAGAAGGGAGTTGAAGAATGTGGTGAAATATCCCTTCGTTCTGATTGTAAGTGTCATGAAACGATGAGGAGGCAGATGCATTTGCATCAGCGGAGCACAAGACCTCTGATTCCAGAGAAACGCCAATTCTATATTTGTTTGTGATGACCGCCAGCAGCGGAACCGCTGAGCACCCAGACTGACACCTGGTTCCATAGAACACGTTTTGAATTGCTTTTCGTTTTCACTGAGATGACTCTGAATGAAGCAGTCAGACAATGCAGATATTTTAAACCATGAAGCGAAGTTTATTGGTAAAATAAATTAAGTTAAACAGTTGAAACAAATCTGTTATATTAAGATATGAGCTTGAAGATATTTAGACACAGATGTGAATAAAATCTCATTGCAGCTTTAGCACAGGACACAAAACACCCACCAAGACTGTACCCAAACCAACTATCACACAACACTCATCATTGAATCTGTGTATCAGTACCTCAGTAGGTATAACTCATTTATGTTTTCAACTTTTGAAAACAACTGTAGACAGCTTTTTTCTCCATGTTGTACACATGACCGTCAATGTACTCAGTTCTAAAAGGTGATCTCTCCAGGGTTTTAACTCAACGCTTCTACTGATGACAACCATCAACTCTTCAGTATATGGTAATTAATTATTGAATTAGCTTTATTGTCACATGTACTCAAATGCGCTCCGGTGAGGAGTTTATGAGTCACCACATACATACCTACAAAGGTACCGAGGTACAGCTTTTCTGAGTGATAACATTAGTTACTGAAATCGGGTATTACAGGAACAGTGTTCATGTTACGAGTGTATGTTGGGATACTTGACCAAAACCTGTTTGCTGAAAAAAAAAATGTGTGCGTCCCTCTGCAATTGCACGTAACAGATATATGGGCAAAACTAACCTCAGGCAGGAAACATCTGCGATGTAAGTCAATGGACATTTGCTGTGCTAAGAGGAGAGAGAATCTAGATTCTGTAGGTAGCTGGGGCAACCGTGCCTATCATGGTAAGATACTGTTCCTGTTATAGAGAATAGTAGTATGATTACAGCGAATCATCTCAGACATATAACATAGAACATAGAACAATACAGCACAGAACAGGCCCTTCGGCCCACGATGTTGTGCCGAACATTTGTCCTAGCTTAAGCACCCATCCGTGTACCTATCCAATTGCCGCTTAAAGGTCACCAATGATTCTGACTCTGCCACTCCCACAGGCAGCGCATTCCATGCCCCCAGCACTCTCTGGGTAAAGAACCCACCCCTGACATCCCCCCTATACCTTCTACCCTTCACCTTAAATGTAACACTCTGTTGTACCCGGGGAAAAAGTTTCTGACTGTCTACTCTATCTATTCCTCTGATCATCTTATAAACCTCTATCAAGTCACCCCTCATCCTTCGCCGTTCCAACGAGAAAAGGCCTAGCACTCTCAACCTATCCTCGTACGACCTATTCTCCATTCCAGGCAACATCCTGGGAAATCTTCTCTGCACCCTCTCCAAAGCTTCCACATCTTTCCTAAAGTGAGGCGACCAGAACTGCGCACAGTACTCCAAATGTGGCCTAACCAAGGTCCTGTACAGCTGCAACATCTTGCTTCAGCTTGTTGCAGATGGGAATATGTTGTCACTGACCAAGGACTGGAACAGCCTGAGAAGCATCAAGAGGAAAAGCATTAACGTGATCGAACCTACATGCTTTTCCTGGTTAAAGGTATAAAAGAATTATGATTGTTGTATTTGGGGAGACAGGCTGGTTGGAATACAAACTCTTCGGGTGACCGTGCGTCCCCCCAGAGAATTTTGGGTAACAAAACGGTGTTTTGACTTGCTCTAAATTTGTGTCTTGAGTAAATTTGTGCCTCCAACATTTTCAGTGTGACAATGTCACCAGCACATAGCACCATCCCAGGTACCGAGTGCAAGGTTAGAGTAAAGAGTTGTCGCTCAGCTCCAAGTTGCAGTTGTTCTGGGTAAGCTCGCCCAGCTGAGAATTTGGTTTGCAAACGTTGCATCCCCTTTCTAGGTGACACACTCAGTGCTGTGGAGGCTGCCGTGAAGCGCTGCGGTACTCTGTTATTTGGAACTTATTTGGTTTCATTCCCACTGCTTCCACTTGCAGATTCCATTTATTCATTGCAGTATTCGATATGTTGGGTCTGTGGGAGTCGGTCGGTTTACTATAAACCGACTGACTCCCACAGCTACCTAGACTACACCTCCTCCCACCCTGCCCCCTGTAAAAACACCATCCCATATTCCCAATTCCTCTGCCTCCGCCGCATCTGCTCCCAGGTGGGCCAGGAGCAATACCAAAGAATCCAGATGGCCTCCTTCTTTAAAGACCGTGGTTTCCCCCCAGACATGATCGACGATGCCCTCCACCGCATCTCCTCCACTTCCTGCTCCTCCGCCCTTGAGCCCCGCCCCTCCAATCGCCACCAGGACAGAACCCCACTGGTCCTCACCTACCACCCCACCAACCTCCAGATACATCATATCATCCGTTGTCATTTTCGCCAACTCCAAACAGACGACACCACCAGGGATATATTTCCATCCCCTCCCCTATCAGCTTTCCGAAAACACCATTCCCTCCGTGACTCCCTTGTCAGGTCCACACCCCCCCACCAACCCAACCTCCACTCCCGGCACCTTCCCCTGAAACCGCAAGAAATGCAAAACATGTGCCCTCACCTCCCCCCTTACTTCCTTCCAAGGCCGCAAGGGATCCTTCCATATCCGTCACAAATTCACCTGCACCTCCACACGCATCACTTACTGCATCCGCTGCACCCGATGTGGCCTCCTCTATATTGGGGAGACAGGCTGCCTACTTGCGGAATGTTTCAGAGAACACCTCAGGGACACCCGGACCAACCAACCCAACCGTTCCGTGGTTCAACACTTCAACTCCCCCTCCCACTCCACCAAGGACATGCAGGTCCTTGGACTCCTCCATCGCCAGACCATAGCAACACGACGGCTGGTTGAATAGCGCCTCATCTTCTGCCTAGGAACCCTCCAATCACAAGGGATGAACTCAGACTTCTCCAGTTTCGTCATTTCCCCTCTCCCCACCTTGTCTCAGTCTCAACCCTCGAACTCAGCACTACCTTCCTAACCTGCAATCTTCTTCCTGACCTCTCCGTCCCCACCCCCACTCCGGCCTATCACCCTCACCTTAACCTCCTTCCACCTATCGCATTTCCAACACCCCTCCCCCAAGTCCCTCCTCCCTACCTTTTATCTTAGCTTGCTTGGCACACTCTCCTCATTCCTGAAGAAGGGCTCATGCCCGAAACGTCGATTCTCCTGCTCCTTGAATGCTGCCTGACCTGCTGCGTTTTTCCAGCAACACATTTTCAGCTCTGATCTCCAGCATCTGCTGTCCTCACTTTTTTTCTCGAAATTACAGCCAGATTATGTGTCTTCCAGAAAGTTCTGTCCCTTCTACATCGTTAATCCCGTTGTTACACAGAACATAGAACATAGAACATAGAAGAATACAGCACAGTACAGGCCCTTCGGCCCTTGATGTTGCGCCGATCCAAGCCCACCTAACCTACACTAGCCCACTATCCTCCATATGCCTATCCAATGCCCGCTTAAATGCCCATAATGAGGGAGAGTCCACCACTGCTACTGGCAGGGCATTCCATGAACTCACGACTCGCTGAGTAAAGAACCTACCCCTAACATCTGTCCTATACCTACCCCCCCTTAATTTAAAGCTATGCCCCCTTGTAATATGTATGTAATACTTTTTATAAGAGTAATAAAAAGACGGGGTACTGGGCTAATGGTCGGATACTTGGTAGTGTGGATGAGCAGAGGGATCTTGGTGTCCATGTACACGGATCTCTGAAAGTTGCCACCCAGGTAAATAGTGCTGTGAAGAAGGCATATGGCGTACTGGCTTTTATTGGTAGAGGAATTGAGTTCCGGAGCCCTGAGGTCACGTTGCAGTTGTATAAGACTCTGGTGCGGCCGCATCTGGAGTATTGTGTGCAGTTTTGGTCGCCATACTATAGGAAGGATGTGGAGGCACTGGAACGGGTGCAGAGGAGGTTTACCAGGATGTTGCCTGGTATGCTAGGAAGATCGTATGAGGAAAGGCTGAGGCACTTGGGGTTGTTTTCATTGGAGAAAAGAAGGTTTAGGGGTGACTTGATAGAGGTGTACAAGATGATTAGGGGTTTAGATAGGGTCGACAGTGAGAATCTTTTTCCACATATGGAGTCAGCTATTACAAGGGGGCATAGCTTTGAATTAAGGGGGGGGGGGTAGGTATAGGACAGATGTTAGGGGTAGGTTCTTTACTCAGCGAGTCGTGAGTTCATGGAATGCCCTGCCAGTAGCAGTGGTGGACTCTCCCTCATTATGGGCATTTACACGGGCATTGGAAAGGCATATGGAGGATAGTGGATTCTGGATCAGTGGTGCTGGAAGAGCACAGCAATTCAGGCAGCATCTGAGGACAGGCAAAATCGACGTTTCGGGCAAAAGCCCTTCCTGATGAAGGGCTTTTGCCCGAAACGTCGATTTTGCCTGTCCTCGGATGCTGCCTGAATTGCTGTGCTCTTCCAGCACTACTGATCCAGAATCTGGTTTCCAGCATCTGCAGTAATTGCTTTTACCATATGGAGGATAGTGGGCTAGTGTAGGTTAGGTGGGCTTGGATCGGCGCAACACCTAGGGCCGAAGGGCCTGTACTGCGCTGTATTCTTCTATGTTCTATGTTCTATGCATTTAGACTTCTAGGCGTGGGAAAACTGTCCGGCCTTTGGATAATAGGTTTCAGTCTGGTGTTTGTATGTTGTTGCATTTTAATTTCTAAGCATGGGTAAAACACCATCTTTTAAAATGCTTTCCAACGCAGCACTTTACAGTTTTATAAACTCCAAATTCTAACTTCCTGTCCAACTTGTCCAAGTCGAAAAGTACTCTATCCAGTTTCACAACAAGAGGCCACCATCTTACTACTCTGTGGGAAATAGAATGGAAGCCTTCCAAAATCCAATTTGTTTTCTCCCTGGAGTTGTTGTGAGCTGCGGCGCTTAATTGACAGGGAGAAGACTCGATAAATTGAGGGCGTGACCTCAAAATAAGGACATTTGATAAAGAGACGAGGAGGGATTTCTTATCTCTGTGGAAGTCAGTCTCTGGAATTCTTTTCCGCAGAGGTCTGAGAGAGCAGGGACAGAGAGAGAGAGAGAGAGAGAAAGATAAAAGGTAAAGAGAGAGAGATATAAAGGGCACAGGGGGAGAAAGACAGGAGAACGGAATTGAGGGTGATCATGTTCTGACTGGATGGTGAAGCAGAATCGCTGGGCTCGAGGGTAACCTTCTGCTCCTTTTGAAATGGAAATGGAAATGTTGGCTCATAAAGAGTTGACAAAAATGCGCTATTATTAGGTATGAAATGGAAATGAGAGAGATCCCAAATCAGGTCAGATGGATGAAATGAGCGTAATAACAGTTTAACTGAATTCAAGGTCCGTGAGTCATTCTTTATAAAGTATTCGGAAGAAGTGACCACAGGAACGTTCACAGTTGAAACTGTCAACTGACAGATTTCTGTTCAATTGGACTTTCTCTGTCCCCTTCCATATTGAGAGACTGGCTGGATTTCAGCACTCAGAGCAGGATGTCTTAGTGGACGCTTATTCAACGACACTTCCAGCCAGGCCAGCACCCACGATTGTCTCAGCTTGTGAGTGCACACAGACCAGGTTCGAGTTGGATTTTGACACAGGGATGATGTGGTTTCTGGAAAGGGCGCTGGCGCAGCGGTAAGGATGTGGGAACGAGGTGGCATTGCTGGAAGCGAAATCCAAAGGAGCCAGGCGAAGGAAGTCATTTCAACTCAGTCTGAGGCAACTGCTGAGAGTTAAACTTAAGATAGGGAACCTGATGTGATGAAATGTTTGAGACTATGCTTTTACACCCCAGTGCAGGCAGATGAGTTGAGGGTGTTGGTTGTGTGAGGTGATGTCAGCGCTGTCTCAGTGATATTGTTGGTGGAGGGTATAGACCAGCGTCCCAATAGCTGGGGATGCACAATCTTCAGCTGAGGAGGGAAGTGGGTAAAGAGGGGGTGGGGGGAAACAACCACAATGTCATGTGATATGAGCAGAACACAACACAGAGGACAACCACGTTGATGGGCGTGTTCTATAAACGCTTATACAGTCACGAAATCATAGCAGGACACAAAGGGTGGGAAAGCACAGAGAAATGTAAAACTAATTGGGTAATAATTGTAGGAGATTTCGAAGTCCTCGGATTTAATTGGGATGCATAAAGTGTAGAACACTTAGTGGACATGGAGATCTTAAAAATGTGTCCTGCAGAGAGTTTCAAGTCAGCTTCGGGAAAGAACTTCAGAGTCAAAGGGTGGGGCTGGATATGATATTGAAGATGCGAAGTTGGTCATTCTGGAAGTGACAGCAAAGGAACAGAATCTTATTTGAACGAAGAAAGCTGAAACACAAAAGGAATTGTGTGAAACACCGAGAGCTCGCACAGTGTCAGCAGGAATGTATGGTTCTTATTTGAAGGAGAAGGGAAGTCTTCCTGCAACACTGGATGGAGTTTTATTTAGGTAACTGAGGCGCTGCAGTTTGGAAATGCACACTTGGTAAGAAATAATGCACTTAATGGGAGGGTTCTGCGGAGTGTTGCTGAACAAAGAGAGCTTCGAGCTCAGGATCATAGTTTCGTGAAGGTTTAGTTATAAGTCGACAGGGTGGCGAATGACTATTTTGGTACATTTAACCTTATTGTTTTGTACGTTGAGTATAGGAGTTGGGATGTCATGCTGCAGCTGCACCTTTGGTAGCCACAGTCAGTTCTGCTGCCCCATTGTTGGAAATGTTTTGTTAAACTTGAAAGTGTTCGGAAAAGATTTACAAGGACGTTGGAGGGTTTGAGCTTTAGGTAGAGGCTGAATAGACCGGGGATGCTTTCACTGGAGCGTCTGAGGCTGAGGGGTGACCTTTCGAAGTTCACAAAATCATGAGAAGTACAGACAGGGTGAAGAGACAATGTCTTTTTCCCTCGGGTAGGGATGTCCAAAAGTGGATGGCACAGGTTTAAGGTTAAATGGGAAAGATTTAAAAGGGACCTAAGGGGCAACGTTTTCACGCAGAGGGTGATGTCTGCATGAAATGGGATGCCAGAGGAAGTGGTGCAGGCTGATACAATAACAAAAATTAACTGGCATCTGGTTGGGGGCGTGAATAGGAAGTGTTTTGAGGGGTTTAGACCAACTGCTGGCAAATGGGATGAGACTAATTTAGGATATCTGGTCGGCATAGATATTTTGGACTGAACACTCAGTTCCATGCTGTAAAACTCTAAAACTCTAAGACTTTATAAGGTGTTCGTAGATGAAATCTGGAGTACTGTGAGCAGTTTTGGTTCCCTTTTTAAAGTAAAGATACGTCATTGGGGTAGTTCAGGGAAGACTCACTAGTGTAATCTCTGATGTGGAGGGAATGTCTTACGATCAGCTCGGGACTCTGCTCCATGGAGTTTCGAAAAAAAAAGAGAAGTAATCTCATTGGAACGTCCAAGTTTCTCAACGGGCTTCTCAGGGCCAATGCTGAGAGAGTGTGCCCCCCTCAGGAGAGATTCTAAGAAGCAATCTCGGAATAACGAAGGATTAATTTAACATTGAGAGGAAGAAGAATTTCTTTTCTCAGGAGTTGTCATTCTTCAGAACTCCTTGGTACAGAGAGCCATGGGGCAGAGTCATTTCATCTTTTTAATAGTGTTGATCAGCAGGGGGAATTAAGTGCTGTACGTCAGAGGGGGGAAAGTATCCGTGAGAAATGTTGGATCATAAATGATCCTGGGCAATGGCGAAACAGACAGGAGGGTCCAAATAACCCCTTCTTGCACATCTTGTGTATTCCGAAATGGTGTTTCACAATTCCCCCGCCCTGCATTTTTCTGTACACTGACTGGTGTCCCACAGTCACCTCCCTCTTTTTCAGGGAGATGTCTGTAGACTGACTGATGTCTCTCAGTTTTCCCTCTCTCTGGGAGATGGCTGTGCACTGATCGTTGTCTCTCAGTCCCCTCTCTCTTTTCAGGGCGATATGTGTGCACTGATCGGTGCATCTCGGACCTATCTCGATATCACAGGGCATATATGTAGACTGCTTCTTATTCCTCTATTCCTCTCAGTTCTTTTCCTTATGGTCTTCTGGACCTTATGCATTCTGAACCCTGGCAAATAAAAGTACGATTTATAAGCTTATGCTCGGTGGAACCAAAATCCCTTCTTCAACAATCCATGCACACACACAAATGGTCACATAATTGTGAAACATCCATGCTCTAGTTTAAAGAGATATGTTGGGGAATCACAGTTGAATAGTACAGTTCCCCAAACTTCGATCAAGTGTCCCCCTTTTGTGGATATGACTCCTTCTAATCCTCAATCTACATGTTTCCATATTGTTTCAGTTCCTTGCTGAAAGCATGAGGATAAGGATATCACCATTACTCAGTCCTCCAGTCATTGGCTATTGGCAACTGCAAAAAGGGAGAGCGAGAGTAGCTGGATCTCTGTCAGCTACTGCGCAGCAGAGAAAATCCTACCTCTGCAGCAAGTGCACACAATATCTGTAGCTGCCCAATCTCGCAGCAGAGAAGTCTTCTTTGATGAAGATGTTGTGCCGAACCTCTGGTCCTGTGTGAAAAAGCATCACACTGCCTGCCCCACTGCGAGACACTTGCCCTGAACGATTTCTCGCACATCCCCCACCACCACAGGGTCTCAAACATCTTTCCCCACTGTGCCAATCAAGCAACAGTGTAAACACAACTCACAATGAACTCCAGGCCGTTAATCTTTCAGTGGCATCAACTCTGTTTTCGAGAGCATTTCAGGCTAAAATTTTGTAAGTGATGTGCCAGCTGTTTTAAACTTCAGTGAGTCCACATTTGGAGTATTGTGCGCGTTTCTGATCGCCAGACCACAGGATAGAGTTTAAAGGATGATGTCAACGCTGCTTCTTTATCAAGGTTATGATGTCATTGATGCTTTTTTTTCAAAGAGGTCGTAAAAGACACAGATTTTCAAAGGTCTGAATCAACGGTTTTAAGGCCAGTTTGATTATAGCTAACTGCCTCAGGCCAAAGGTATTCAAGTCTTTTGTAAATAAAAACACTTGCACAACGAAAGGGGAGTGGCCAGTCCTCCAAGCTCAGCCTCACCCTGGTTTGATTTGGTTTTAGCACAGCAGTGTTCTGAAACTGCTGGACTCAAACAAGCAGGCTCAGGCTGGGAATTTCCCTCTCTCACACACATACTCTCTAGCTCTCTCTGTCTACCTCTCTCGCCTTTCTCTCTCATCTCTCTCTCTCTCTCTCTCTGTCTTTCTCTCTCTGTCTCTCTCCTCTCTCTCTGTCTTTCTCTCTCTGTCTCTCTCCTCTCTCTCTCACGCTCTCACTGTCTCTCTCTCGTCTCACTCTCCTCTCCTCTCCTCTCTCTCTCTCTCTCTCTCTCTCTCTAACATCGCCACTGTCAGACCCTGGGATTGATTTTACTGTTTGTGCCAAGGGGTATTCATGGGAATTGTGTCTCTCACTCTCGTCTCCCTATCTCTCAGGGAGATATCTGTGCACTGATTGGTGTCTCTCAATCCACCCCCCCCTCCCCCCCCTCAGGGAGATATCTGTACACTGACTGGTGTCTCTCATTCCCCTCTCTCTCTCAGGGAGATATCTGTACACTGACTGGTGTCTCTCCGTCCTCTCTCTCTCAGGGAGATATCTGTACACTGACTGGTGTCTCTCAGTCCCCTCTCTCTCAGGGAGATATCTGTACACTGACTGGTGTCTCTCAGTCCCCTCTCTCTCTCTCAGGGAGATATCTGTACACTGACTGGTGTCTCTCAGTCCCCTCTCTCTCTCTCAGGGAGATATCTGTACACTGACTGGTGTCTCTCAGTCCCCTCTCTCTCAGGGAGATATCTGTACACTGACTGGTGTCTCTCAGTCCCCTCTCTCTCTCAGGGAGATATCTGTACACTGACTGGTGTCTCTCCGTCCTCTCTCTCTCAGGGAGATATCTGTACACTGACTGGTGTCTCTCTGTCCTCTCTCTCTCAGGGAGATATCTGTACACTGACTGGTGTCTCTCCGTCCTCTCTCTCTCAGGGAGATATCTGTACACTGACTGGTTTCTCTCTGTCCTCTCTCTCTCAGGGAGATATCTGTACACTGACTGGTGTCTCTCCGTCCTCTCTCTCTCAGGGAGATATCTGTACACTGATCGGTGTCTCTCAGTACTCTCTCTTTCTCTCTCTCTGTTTTTCTCTCTCCCTCTCTCACACACACTCTCTCTCTCTGACTTCTCTCCTGTCATATCCTGGACTTTCATTTACCTTTTGTCCCAAGGATATTTTTGCGAGTGTTTGGAAGGACATCTGTACATTGGGGTGCTCTGTCGGGTTTTCGGATAGGTTCGGTACTCTGTCCTTTTTTGACCGTGTTCCATTCAGTAATCTTGTGAATAAATTCTGCTTTGCTTGAAGCTACGTGGTTTGATCAGCTGCATGTCTCGTGGAATAGCTGAAAATGTGTTGCTGGAACAGCGCAGCAGGTCAGACAGCATCCAGGGAACAGGAGAATCGCGTTTCGGGCATAAGCCCTTCTTCAGGACACCTGAACAGTCTCAGACCCCTCCCTCCCCTTCCTCGACCTTTCTATTTCTATCTCGGGCGACCGAATCAACGCGGACATCTACTACAAACCGACCGACTCCCACAGCTACCTGGACTACACCTCCTCCCACCCTGCCCCCTGTAAAAACGCCATCCCATTCTCCCAATTCCTTCGTCTCCGCCGCATCTGCTCCCAGGAGGAACAGTTCCAAAACCATACAACCCAGATGGCCTCCTTCTTCAAAGGCCGCAATCCCCCCCCCCCCCCCCCGACGATGCCCTCCACTGCATTTCTTCCACTTCCCGCTCCTCTGCCCTTGAGCCCCCCCCCCCCAACCGCCACCAGGACAGAACCCCACTGGTCCTCACCTACCACCCCACCAACCTCCATGCAAAAACATTTTCAGCTCTGATCTCCAGCATCTGCAGACCTCACTTTCTCTCGTGGAATATCCATCCTACACCTCCTTCAAACTACAAGCAAATTTGGGTCCAGTCTATTTTCTTGAAACGTTTAAGAGGGTTTGTCCTTGTCCACACCAGACGTGGGACTCCTTGAGAAGGCATCGAGTTGGAAGTATTAGTGTCCTTTGTTCTGGGTCTTGCGTTGGATTGTTTTCAGCAGTGCTTGGGATGACAATGGCTCTTTACGTCACCAAGGGTTTTCTGGGGATGGAAGAAGTGACTTTGAGGGTTTTGCGAAAGGCAATGAAGGCCAAGGTGCTGGAATTAGCCAACAAACTGAAGCTGGAGCTGCCTCCTTCCCTGAGGAAAGGAGAGATAATTGCAGCATCAGATGGTCATTTTGAGTTGCTGGGAACACCATCAGAATCTTTACAGATGGCTGAAATTCACATTGAAAAGAAAGCACCTTGAGTTGGAGGCGCAAGGCAAGGTATTACGGATAAAGGCAGAGGAAAGAGAAAGAGATGGAGAGAAGAGCGAGAAAGAGAGAGAGAGAAGAGATAGGAAAAGAGAAGGAGGAAAGGAAAAAAAAGAGAGGGTGTTTATACTTCAGAAATTGGCGCTTAGACAGGAAAGTCACCTGAAAAGGATGGAGATGAAGGACGAAGGTTAGTTTAGCGAGGAAGAGAGTGAGAATGAACAAACCCAGGGTAGCCGAAGCCCCGGTGAGAAACGTTTAATGCTTCTCAAAAGGCCTTGTGATAAACCCTTTAAATATATTCAAGCATTGCCTACATTTGATGAGAACGATGTGGAAGCATTTTTAATGTCATTTGAAAAGGTGTTTAAACAAATGCCGTGGTCAGTGACCATGGGGGTGTTGTTTGTCCAAACAAAACATGTAGGTCGAGCTAGTGAGGCCCTCGCATCACTCTCAGACGAGGTATCTGGGGTATGTGAGGAGGGGAAGAAAGCCATCTTAAGTGTGCACATGAACTTATGCCAGAAGTAATAGGAGTAATAAAAAGACGGGGTACTGGGCTAATGGTCGGATACTTGGTAGTGTGGATGAGCAGAGGGATCTTGGTGTCCATGTACACAGATCTCTGAAAGTTGCCACCCAGGTAAATAGTGCAGTGAAGAAGGCATATGGCGTACTGGCTTTTATTGGTAGAGGAATTGAGTTCCGGAGTACTGAGGTCACGTTGCAGTTGTATAAGACTCTGGTGCGGCCGCATCTGGAGTATTGTGTGCAGTTTTGGTCGCCATACTATAGGAAGGATGTGGAGGCACTGGAACGGGTGCAGAGGAGGTTTACCAGGATGTTGCCTGGTATGGTAGGAAGATCGTATGAGGAAAGGCTGAGGCACTTGGGGTTGTTTTCATTGGAGAAAAGAAGGTTTAGGGGTGACTTGATCGACGTGTACAAGATGATTAGGGGTTTAGATAGGGTTGACCATGAGAACCTTTTTACATGTATGGAGTCAGCTATTACAAGGGGGCATAGCTTTAAATTAAGGGGGGGTAGGTATAGGACAGATGTTAGGGGTAGGTTCTTTACTCAGCGAGTCGTGAGTTCATGGAATGCCCTGCCAGTAGCAGTAGTGGACTCTTCCTCATTATGGGCATTTAAGCGGGCATTGGATAGGCATATGGAGGATAGTGGGCTAGTGTAGGTTAGGTGGGTTTGGATCGGTGCAACATCGAGGGCCGAAGGGCCTGTACTGCGCTGTATTCTTCTATGTTCTATGTTCTATGTTCTAAGTCTATATACAACGTTTCATGAATCAAATTAGAGATCCTGGTCAAACAGACACTGAATTTGAAAGGACCAAACAAAGTATTTTGAACAGGTGGATAAGTGCATAAATCATAGCGTTAACCTTTGACACTTTTAGAGAGACGATTCTTTTGGAGGAGTTCAGAAATGCACTTCCTGAAGTAGTGAGACCCCAAGTGGAAGAGCCGAGATCAGCAGCTGAAAGGGCTGATGGTTATGAGTTGGTCCATAAATCAAAAGATTGGCTTCCGAAATCAATTTCAATCCATGAGCAAGAATGAGAAATGCTCGCGTGGAAAGGGAAAGGTAGATTTTTAGTGACGATCATCAGGATGACTTACCACAGGGTAAAAGGAAACCGTTTAAGGGGAAAGAGAAGTTCAAATGCTCCGGTGTTTTCTCTGCAATACAGGAGGCCACATGAAATTACTCCTTTGGTTGGCTCAGAAAAGGAGTGGGAAGGCAGATGGAGGAAAACAGGATAAGCCAGTGAATTCTGTTGGAAAGCACAGTGGAGGTGACAAAGCTGCATGCAGAATGTGCAAGCTGGTCGGAGGTTGGTGAAGGAGGAAGTGCAAGATCTTCTTTAACCATTTGGTAGCCAACGTACAATTTATTCATATAGGCCAGGAGCAGCAGGTTACAATATTAAGTGACACAGGGTGCTCTCAATCTGTGATGCTGCAAGATGAGGAGGTATGTACCCCAGAACGACTATTGGCAGAAAATGTGCTAGTAATGGGAAATCACGGTGAGACAAGAAGTGCTCAATTGTGTGAAGTGAGGCTCGTGTGCCTAGTGTCCAGTGGAGAAGTCTGGGTAGGAGCACTGGACAAACTCGCACCTCCAGGAGTTCAATTTGTCCTTGGGAATGATACAGGAGGAAGTGTGGAGTGCAGATGCTAGAGATCAGAGTCGAGAATTTGTCGATGCAAAATGAACAGCAGGTCAGGCAGCATCCGAGGAGTAGGAGAATCGACATTTCGGGCATAGGCCTTTCATCAGGAATGACAATGATAAAGCCAATTCATTGGTAGGTGTGCTGCTGACTGTGATTGAAAAACCAGTGGAAATTCAGACAACTGAATTATTGCAGGCCACGTATCCTGGGATTTCTCCTGAATGCGTGGCAACGAGGTTGCAAAGTGACAAAATCGCTTTTGGTGGGATGTTACTCATGTCCTCCTACACATTATCAGCACCGAGGTGGAACGAGTGGAGACTGTCAAGCTCCTGGGAGTGGTCATCCATAACAAGCTTTCTTGGACTCTTCATGTGGTCGCACTGGTTACAAAGGCCCATCAACGCCTCTTCTTCCTCAGACAGCTGAGGGAAATTTGGCATGATGGTGAATACCATTGTCAGCTTTTAAATGTGCGCCATCGAGGACATTCTGTCTGGGTGTACCATTACCTGGTATAGCATTTGTATCATTCAAGATTGTAGACAGTTACAGAGAGTGGTGAACCCGGCCAGGACAATCACAAAGGCCAACCTCCCATCTATAGAATCCATCTACCAGGCCGGCTGTCAAGGAAAGGCACCAGCATTCCCAAAGGTCCATCCTACCCTGGCAATATTTGTCCACAGCTGAAAAATGTGTTGTTGGAAAAGCGCAGCAGGTCAGGCAGCATCCAAGGAGCAGGAGAATCGACGTTTCGGGCATGAGCCCTTCTTGGATGCTGCCTGACCCTGCTGCGCTTTTCCAGCAACACATTTTTCAGCTCTGATCTCCAGCATCTGCAGTCCTCACTTTCTCCTAACACTTTTCCACAGCCTCTACCATCGGGGAGAAGGTACAGGAGCCTGAATACACGCACCAACCGGTTTCATAAAAAAAATCTAACCTACTCTTGTTGGAATACTGAATGGACTCACAAACTCTAAGTATTCGCCTGTACCTAAGTTTTTGTTTTTGCCGCTGTTTACCTATTATTTAATTATCTAAGCTACTTAAATCTGTGATCTGCCGATATTGCTCACAAGACATAGCTTTTCCCTGTGCCTCGGTACCCGTGACAATAAACAGAATTCAGTTCAACTCAACCAGGTGAAACAGGAAAGATCAAAGAGCACAGAAAAGGAAATTGAAGTGGAATTATCACAGACCCGTTTTGATCAAATGGATGACACAAGCAGGAGAGATAAATGACACAGCAGACATCTTTAGCTTAGAGAAATTAACTGAGCTATAGCAGAAAGATGAAAATTTAAAACAATTGCATCAAAATGCATACACAGAAAAGTAATCTGAATGTATCCTTGGATGTTATTATCGTAAAAATGTCGTCTTAACTCGGAATGGAGGACATCACATATTCAGATGGATGAGAAATGGGCAGAAATTCATCAAATCGAATTGCCATTTATTTATAGAAAGGAGGTGTTGCAAATGGCGGACAAGCTGACTCTATGTGGTCATTTAGGGGTGAGAAAAACTGAAGCTAAAATCCACGAACATTTTCACTGGCCTGGACTGCACAAGAATGTCGTTTTTTTTGCCAAACATAGAAGGCATAAAAAGAATAGAAACTACAGGGCAGAAACAGGCCATTCTGCCCAAGGCATCCACTCCGACCCTCTGAAGAGAAATCCACCCAGACGTGTGCGTCATTTTCTGGCCTCACCACTTATCGTCTTTCCCCTTGGTACGATGGTGGCGAGCCACCGACGTGAAGATAATGCAAAGATATGTGCAGGGAGAGATAGTGTTGAGGAGGCACGGAGATTCAGGTAGATTTAGACATGCTGGGAGAGTGGGCAATGAGTGGCAGAGGGAATACGACATTGGCAAACGGGAGGTCATGCCCTTTGGCTCCAAGAATAGAGTCATCTATGATTTTCAGAATGGGAATTAACTTCAAAAACCTGAAGTGCAAAAGGACTTGGGACTCTTCGGCCAGGTTTCTGTTAAGATTAATTTGAAGTTTGAAACGGGAGATAGGAAGGGAACTGCAATGTCGTCAAGCAGCCCAAGAGGATGTGAATATAAAAGCAGAGACGTACTTCTGAGGCTTTCCAAAGCTCTTATCAGGGGGGATGAAAGTGAGGAATGCAGATGCTGGAGATCAGAGCTGAAAATGTGTTGCTGGAAAAGCGCAGCTGGTCAGGCAGCATCCAAGGAGCAGGAGAATCGACGTTTCGGGCATGAGCCCTTCTTCAGGAATGAGGAGAGTGTGCCCAGCAGGCTAAGATAAAAGGTAGGGAGGAGGGACTTGGGAGAGGGGCGTTGGAAAAGCGATAGGTGGAAGGAGGTCAAGGTGAGGGTGATAGACCGGAGTGGGGGTGGGGGTGGGGGCGGAGAGGTCAGGAAGAAGATTCGAGGGATTTGACTGAGACAAGGTGGGGGGGAGGGGAAATGAGGAAACTGGAGAAATCCAAGTTCATCCCTTGTGGTTGGAGGGCTCCTCGGCAGAAGATGAGGCGCTCTTCCTCCAACCGTCGTGTTTCTATGGTCTGGCGATGGAGGAGTCCAAGGACCTGCATGTTCTTGGTGGAGTGGGAGAGGGAGTTGAAGTGTTGAGCCACGGAGTGGTTGGGTTGGTTGGTCCGGGTGTCCCAGAGGTGTTCTCTGAAACGTTCCGCAAGTAAGCGGCCTGTCTCCCCGATATAGAGGAGGCCACATCGGGTGCAGCGGATGCAGTAAATGATGCGTGTGGAGGTGCAGGTGAATTTATGGCGGATATGGAAGTGTCCCTTGGAGGGAAGTAAGGGGGGAAGGTGTGGGCGCAAGTTTTGCATTTCTTGCGGTTGCAGGGGAAGGTGCCGGGAGTGGAGGTTGGGTTGGTGGGGGGGGGGGGGGGGGGGGGGGGCGGGGTGTGGACCTGACGAGGGAGTCACGGAGGGAGTGGTCTTTTCGGAACGCTGATAGGGGAGGGGAGGGAAATATATCCCTGGTGGTGTGGTCTGTTTGGAGGTGGCTCTTATCTGGCCAGACTAAGAGCATTATGAACATATAATCACACTCTTGGCTTGTGCCTTGTCGAGAGTGGGGCAGGTGTTGAGAGGGTGGGGTCTGGTCGGGGAGGGTAGTTGTATTCTGTAGGATTTACCACCTTATCTGTTCTTGTAGCCGCAGGATTGATGTGCCTGGCTCTACTTCAGTTTCCTTTCAATGGTAATCGCCAGGATGTCGATTACTGATGTGAGTCAAACCCATTGAACGTCAAGGGGGCAATTGTTAGATAATCTCTCAACTTAAACTCCAAAGATGCTGAGGTGCATCAGTGATGGTAACACCAATGAAAGTTCAGTGGACCGTGGTTTGATTCCTTCTCAATGGTAACGCATAGGATATTGAATTTGAGACTTTTCAGTGATGGTGACACCTTTGAATGTCAAGGGGATGATGATTATATCCTCTCTCAATGGGAAACCCCGGATGTTGATAGTGCTGGCATTAAGTGATGGCAACATCATTGAAGGTCAAGGGCTCGCTACTTATTTTCTCTCTCAAAGGTAACAATTAGGATGTTGTTCTTGTGGGACTTTAGTGATGCTTAGTCCATTGTACAGCAGGGGCCATAGTTAGATTCCCTCTAAATGATAAACCACAGATTTTGATGCTGTCGGTTTCATTGATAGGGAAAACATTGATCATATTGGTATGATGGTTGTATCACCTATTATCAAATTATCATGGACACTGACCTGATTAACGCACCCTTTTGAAATGTATACCCAGTCCTATCAGAGTTTCACATATCACAATGCAGTCTTACTGATCCATAATTACCCCATTTTATTTCCCATCAAGAATCAAACGGCTCATTTTTATATATTTGTTCCTGTAATCCTCCCCAGACACTAGTAGCAATGAATGATTTTTCGCTACAGAGTAAGTCCTCTCCCATTCAGGAAGCACACAATCACTTGATCTTTTGCCCTCTCTGCCAGATTCAGTAAGATTGACCTGGGCTCTTCAGAGATTCTGTTCTGTCCCTTCCCTCAGTGATCCTCAGACACCACCTCCAACTGCGACTCAGTTAACTTTAAACGTAATTATGTCAGAATCTTAAAAAAACAGGATTAACATGAGTTTACTAAACTTGTTTGTTTCAGTGACTGGAATTAATCCCAATCCCTACAGATCCTAAAGCGTTTCTCTGGAGAGGTTGCAGCCCTCTATATATGAGCTTCGATGTATGAGTGCATGTCGTCAGTGGGAACATCACATCGGGCATTAACAGGGAACATCCGTTGGAGAGGGAGAGGCGAGAAAGCAATGGGAGAGAAATGGACGAAAGTGTTCCCACAATGGAGTCAAACCTGAGATCAATAGTTGGGAATTGCACAGCAATGGGGCGGGGTATATCATGGGCGTATTATATGCTTGAACATTATGTTGGCTTCCTCCCATTATCCTTATCGGATCGGATATATTACATACTGCAGATCGCTCAGGCTGGCTACTATCCTGTCCTGGCTGTGATTGGAGTTCCTGGTGAGTATATCTGCCTCCACTATTAACACTGGAAGTTAATCAGAAATGTCTGGGTGGTATCGAAATTAAGTGCCTTCTGTTTACTGCTGCCATTTTTTCAAGAAAAGGCAGATCTCTGTACACAGCATTGACTTTCAGGTTAACTCTGTAAATTGGTCTCAGTGTGACCCAGAGGACTGCGTAGGATCAGGTTAATTACTCCATTCTCACAATTGGGTTATGAGCAGCTCCTTATTTCTGAATGCATGGGATCCAAAAATGTCAAGTTTATTTTATGGTCAATTTCATTCCAACACATTGACTCTGATCTGCAGCCAATGGACAGACTCATTCACTTCAGGGCTAGAGAGACTAACGTGTTTCCAAATGCCAGATGTTACTCCATCAAACTGGTAAGCTTGCACTAAGTTTGAATGTATATCAACATTGTGTGTTCACATTCCTCACAGTCAATGTACTGACTATTGTTGTCCTGTCTCGGGGAAAGTGTGGTCTCTCGAAGTGTATCACTCGCTACCTGGTGGCCATGGCAGTGGCGGATCTTCTGGTCGTTATACTGGACCTGATATTGAGACACATTCCTGTTGTGTTTCGGGAAGACTTCTCCTTTCTGACGCACCTCCCTGTATGCAATATACACGCTGTCCTGCTTTATGCAATCACTGACTGTTCTGTCTGGTTCACCGTCACATTCACCTTTGACAGATTTGTGGCCATTTGTCTCCAGAAGCTGAAAAGTAGATATTGCACTGAGAAAACAGTGGTTGTGGCTCTCTTAACAGTGACTGCACTGAGCTGTTCAAAGAATATTTTCTGGTATTTCATGTTAACACAATGGTATCAACTTCAGAACATGCCTTGGTTCTGCCATGTTGTAACTGATGTCAAAGGCTTGGGTTGCAATTGAATTTCTCCATCACATTCTAACACCATGTGTCCCATTTGTCATCATCCTGATCCTCAACGCATTCACTGTCAGACATATTTTAGTGACTAGCAGAGCCCGGAAGAGACTCCAGAATCACAGCAAAGGGGAGAGTCCCAGAGACCCAGAGATGGAAAGTTGGAGGAGATCCATCATTCTACTATTTGTCATCTCTGCTAATTTCATCATATTATGGTCAATGTTAATGCTGATTTCAATATATACCCGTATGATATATGTGGTAGCTTCGATTATATATATTTCAGACTTTGTGCAAGAATTGGGATTCATGTTGCAGTTGCTGAGCTGCTGCACCAACACTGCAATTTATGCAGTGACCCAAACTATGTTCAGAAGGGAGTTGAAGAATGTGGTGAAATATCCCTTCATCCTGATTGTGAACGCCATGAAATGATGAGGAGGGCATAAGCATTTGCATCAGCAGAACACATTCCTGGTTAGAGAAGACTCCCAAAGTTGCCCTGATTCTAGAGAAATTCCCAATTCAATGTTTTACCGCGACGGCCTTGAATAATGGAGCCAGTCAACACCAAGACTGAAATCTGTCTTGTAAGGTGACATTTTGAATTGGTTTGTTTTTCAATGAGGTGACTCTAACTGAGTAAGAAAAGCAGTGCAGGTTTTGTTTTCACAATGCAACAAAGATTGACAAATTACACGAAGTTAAGTAGTTGAAACAAATACATCCTATTAAAACATTTGATTGTAGCACGTGTTTCAATAAAAAAAATCAATTCAGCTTCAGAACACAAAACAACGCCAACACTGTATCCGAAACAACTCTCACTCATAGCAAAAACTCTGTACCATCAGCTCAGTTGTTTTAACTCATTCGTGTTTTCAACTTGTAGATTATAAATACAGCGCAGTACAGGCCCTTCGGCCCTCGATGATGTAGATAGCTTCTTTCTGCGTATTATACCATGAACCATAAATATACTCAGTTCTAAATGATGTGTTCAGGATTAGTTAGAGATTTAAGAAATGAAGAAATAAAAACCAAATTAGATACAGGAACACACAGGTCAGAAAAACAAGGAACAATGTTAAAAAAAGACAAACATCACAGTCTATCCCCAAAGGCTCCATTTCCACATCGTTCTGTCACAGGAGCATGCGCATATACAGCCACACTCACCTAAAGATTTCACTGGACTGCCTCAAATTTCATAGTCAAAATTAAAATTAAATCCTCTCTTCAAAGCTTATTGCAAATGAAGTTTCAGAAGTTTTCTTTAAAGTCTGTTCTATTTATTTAATTACCAATGAAATGGCACCAAGGAATGTGTGGAAAAGTACATTTGGCTGGCAGCTTGTCGAGTCCGATCCTGTTTAATCTTCACTCATGGAATAACCCCTCCAATAAAGGATCGTGTGATTGGCCTATGGAATGAGGACCCGTTGTTCATAACAAAGGCTTCCATATGCCCAAAGTGACGTGATTGGCTCGGAGGCAGCCGAAGGGTTTGTGATTCTCACAATAATGTCAGAACCATTTATACATCTGAAAGGGGAATGCTAGAAAGCGAGGGTTGACCACCCCTTTGAGAAATAAAACCGAAACATCCAAACATGTCTGCTGTATAATCGATAAAACGTGTGATTAGATTACTTACAGTGTGGAAACGGGCTCTTCGGCCCAACAAGTCCACACCGACCCGCCGAAGCGTAACCCACCCAGACCCATTCCCCTACATTTACCCCTGCATCTAACACTACGGGCAATTTAGCATGGCCAATTAACCTAACCTGCACATTGTTGGACTGTGGGAGGAAACCCACACAGACACGGGGAGAACGTGCAAACTCCACACAGTCAGTCGCCTGAGGCGGAGAACTGAACCCGGGTCTCTGGCGCTGTGAGGCAGCCGTGCTAACCACTGTGCCACCGTGAGGCCTACTATGAAAAGTGGTGTAACCTGCTTCTCGTGGTTAAATGAAATAAATCCCTGACACTCACTTTAAAATGAAGAAATAACAAGTTATTTATCTGACTCTACCAGTGAGCAACGTAATTAAACGATTAGCAACTGGAAAAAAAAATCCTTTTTAACTTCTAACTATTCCTGAGTTGAACAAGATTCTAATGGAATGCTGCTCCAATCAGACAATTCCCATTCAGATCACAAAAAATAGAATGTAGCTTCTCAAAATAACAGTCAGATTACGTGTCTTATGGTATAGTTTATTCCTTTGCCGCTGCTTGCTTATGGTTCACTTATATATGCTACTTAACTGTGTGATCTGCCTGTATTGCTCTCAAGGCAAAGACTTCACTGTGCCTCAGTACACGTGACAATAATTCAGTTCAATTCAATTCTGCATCCTTTGTTCGGTCAGGAACACCTTCTCTTGTCATTGACACTGTTGTTATTTAAATGGTCCTTCTAGAATACACACAGGAGACTATGAGAGTCTGTGATTCTCTGTTGAGAGTTGAGGGCCATTAGTTCCAGCGAATGGCAGTTAGCTCTGGGATATTTTTTCCAACTGGCCCATTCTCTTACGCCCTTGATGACGTACCAATACTTCCGACAATAAGATTGGTCCTATGTTGTCAAAACCATCAGATTTAAATTTAATAGAGTTTTGGTATCTAGGTGACTGGTTCAAATTGATTGGTTGAATTCAAATGTCTACTGATCTTGGTAAGAACTGCTCCTTGGCCTAGTAACTGTTCGGCCTTTTGGTACAAATGTTTCTGTTCAGGCTTTCTATGTGGAAGCATTTAAATTGCTAAGCATGGAAAATAAATAAAAAGCTTTTAAAACGCTTCCCCCTCAGCAGTTTACAATTTTGCAAACATCAACTTCTAACTTATTGCTTACATGTCTGCAATTACTCTACCCAACTTCACAAGTGGAGGTAGTGCCCTTCTACTCTGCAGGAAATACAATGAAAGACTGATGAAACCTAATTGACTAACATACGATGAACGGCTGAGGATCCTGGGATTGTATTCATTAGCGTTTAGAAGGTGGAGGTGAGATCTAATAGAAACTTATAAGATAATGCATGGCTTAGAAATGGTAGAGGCTGGGAAATTGTTTCTGCCAGGTGGGGATACGAGAACTCGTGGGCACAGCCTGAGATTAGAGGTGTTCAATTTAGAATGGGAAAGAGGAGACGTTTCTTCAGCTAGAGAGTGGTAGGCCTGTGGAATTCATTGCCATGGAGTGCAGTGGAAGCCGGGATGTTAAATGTCGTCAAGGCAGAGGTTGCTAAATTCTTAATCTCGCAAGGAATTAAGGGATACCGGGAGAGTGCAGGTAAGTGGCGTTGAAATTCCCATCAGCTGTGATTGAATGGCAGAGTGGACTCGATGGGCCGAATGGCCTTACTTCCACTCCTATTTCTTATGTTCTTATGAAGTTTCTCCTGCCAGATGCTGCAAGCTGTGGCTGTTAATCGATAGGAAGGAGATGAGATGAATTGTGGGTCATTAAGATGCTGAAAATTTAAAGCAGTGATGAGGAGAAACTCCTTATCTCTGTGGACAGTAAATTCTTTCCCCGCAGAAGTCTGTTGAAGCTCGCTCTTTCAGTATAGAACATAGAACATTATAGTGCATTACAGGCCCTTCGGCCCTCGATATTGCACCGATCTGTGAAACCAATCTGAAGCCCATCCAACGTAAACTATTCCACTTTCATCCATATGTTTATCCAATGACCATTTAACTGCTCTTAAAGTTGGCGAGACAACTATTTCGAGACATAGAGAAAGGGAGAGCGGGAGAGAGAGAGATAGAGAGAGAACTTTGATCGGAAGGGAATAATGGGTTAAGGGGGAGAAAAGGCAGGAGAATGGAATTGAGGAAATTAGTTCAGCCATGTTCTCAGTGAAAGGCGAAGCAGACTTGATGGTCTCGAAGGTGTCCTTCTCCTCCTTGTGTTTTGTCAGAGTTGACCAAAAATTCGCATTTATTAGGTATTAGGCCACATTTGGAGTACTGTGTGCAGTTCTGGTCGCCTCACTTTAGGAAAGATGTGGAAGCTTTGGAGAGGGTGCAGAGAAGATTTACCAGGATGTTGCCTGGAATGGAGAATAGATCGTACGAGGATAGGTTGAGAGTGCTAGGCCTTTTCTCGTTGGAACGGCGAAGGATGAGGGGTGACTTGATAGAGGTTTATAAGATGATCAGAGGGATAGATAGAGTAGACAGTCAGAAACTTTTCCCCCCGGGTGCAACAGAGGGTTACAAGGGGGCATAAATTTAAGGTGAAGGGTGGAAGGTATAGGGGAGATGTCAGGGGTGGGTTCTTTACCCAGAGAGTGGTGGGGGCATGGAATGCGCTGCCTGTGGGAGTGGTAGAGTCAGAATCTTTGGTGACCTTTAAGCGGCAATTGGATAGGTACATGGATGGGTGCTTAAGCTAGGACAACATCGTGGGCCGAAGGGCCTGTTCTGTGCTGTATTGTTCTATGTTCTATGTTCTATGTTCTATGTTCTATGTTCTATGTTCTAAATGTAAATGAGAGATAACGCAAAACCGATCACAATGCCAAGATGAGTGTAATAGCAGTTAAATTGAATTAAAGTTCTGTACATTATTCTTTAGATTGAATTTGGGAAGAATAAACAGTGGAACGTTGTCACTTGAACCGACAATGTACAGATCCCTGATTGACTAAATTTCCTTTTCCTCCTTCCACATAAATTGACTGCCTGGATTCCAGCACACAGCCAAAGATGCTTCTTTACCTATAATGCAGGGGTGAACAGTGGAAGCTTAATTCGACTAACACTCAAATCCAGGCCAGCACGCACGAAGATCTCGGCTCGTGTATGCACACAAACCGTACAATAGCTCAGTGGTTAGTACTGCTGCCTCAGAGCGCCAAGGGCCTACGTTCGATTCCAGCCTCGGCCGACCATCCGTGTGGAGCTTGCACATTCTCCCCGTGTCGGCGTGGGTTTCCTCCGGGTGCGACAGCTGAAGGTGTGCAGCTCAGGTGAATTGGCCAAACTAAATCGTCCATCGTGGTTCAGGTTAGGTGCATTCGTCAGGGGTAAATGCAGGGGCCTGGTGGCTTACTGCTTGGCGGGTCGGTGTAGACTTGTTGGACCAGATGGTCTGTTTCCACACTGAAGGGACTGTATAAATCTGTGAATATCACTGTGAGCACACTGATGTCACATCACATAACTAACTCTCTCAACTAATCTACCTTCACTGCAGCATTAAAAAAAACATTGCCACAAACATTTCACCACCTCAGGAACACTTTCTTGATTTTAACTCCAGCAATTGTCTTGGAACAAGTTGAAAGAATTTCCTCAGCCTGGACACTTTGGATTTCGGGTCCCGTAACATCTCTTCTACCCCACACCTTTCCCGTCGCACCTGCTGCCTTTCTAAAATACATAAGAGCTGGCGTCAAAATTCAAGTCAAGCCTGATCTGTATTGAAACCCTACAATGTGAACAGCCCTTTGACCGAACAAGCCCACACCCACCGAAGAGTCGTCCAACCGGACCCATTCTCCGACTCTATTGTTCTACATTTCCCCTGACCTCCACATAATGGGCAATTTAACGCGGCCAATTCACCTAACCTGCACAATCTTTGGTCTATGGGAGGGAACCGAATCAGAAGAGTAAACCAATACAGACACGAGGGAGAACTTGTAAACTCCGCACGATCAGCTGCCCGAGGCTGGAACGGAACTTGCGACCCGAATATTGTGAGGTAGCAGTGATAACCACCGAGCCACCGTGCCGCACTGCAGATGAGGTAGAAACAGGACTGGAGTCTCAATATCCCATAGTGCACAATCTTCAGGTGAGAAGGTTGGTGAGAAAACGAGGAGGAATTGCAACATTGTTGATTGGAGAGTTATTTCGACGAGCCCACAAAACAGAAAGACAAAATGAGGGCAATCACTTCGATAGAAGTGTTCTATGGACTCCGAAAGTGTCAGGGGGAGAAATTAAGAAAGATGTGATTGCAAGTCTCAAAGCCGCGTAACAGCAATTTGGTAAGAGCAGCAGGAGCTTTTGACTTCCCAGATAATAATTGGGATGGATGAAATGTGAAACGCTTAGTGTGCAAGGAATTCTTCAAAGTACGTTCTGGGGAAAATGTGAACCAAGCTTAGAGAAAGTCCGACAATGTGAAAGGGTGGTGCGGGATGTGAAATTGAAGTGGCAAAGGTGCTCGTTTTGTAAGTGACAACAAAGGAACAGAATATCACTTAAACTGAGCAAATCTGTAGAAATCGGGAAAACAATATGCATTGTGGGGAACACAGATATGCAGCACACAGAGTGAGAAGATAATCAGTAAAGCCCATACAATGTTGGGACTTATTTCAAGGGCATTGGAGTACAGAAGTCCAAATGCAACAATGGATGGAGTGTAACTGGGTTAAATGTGAGCTGCTGCATTTTGCAAAGGCGAAGGCACTGAATGGTAGGGAGCATTGCTGAACAAAGAGATATTATAGTTCAGGTTCACAGCTCCTTGAAGATTCAGTCACAGACAAACAGAGTGGTGATGAAGGGATTAGCTGCACTGACCCTTATTGATCAGTGCGTTGAGTAAAGGAGTTGGGATGTCATGCTGCAGCTTGACAAGTCATTCATTCGGCCATTTTTGAATACGGTGTTCAACTCCTGTCACCCCGCTGTCGGAAAGATATTGTTAAGCTTGAAAAGGTTCAGAAAGGATCTACA
Organism: Chiloscyllium plagiosum; assembly: GCF_037043375.1. Taxonomy (NCBI): domain Eukaryota; kingdom Metazoa; phylum Chordata; class Chondrichthyes; order Orectolobiformes; family Hemiscylliidae; genus Chiloscyllium; species Chiloscyllium plagiosum. Next base: position 40,458,755 of record NW_028270179.1, read on the forward strand.
AGTATGCGGGAGAGCTTCAGCTCCAGGGAGAGGCTGATCAGGCCTGAGGGGTGATTTCCTTGGGGTGTCTGAGGCCGAGACGTGAACTGCATAGATATCTACAGGCCTGGACAGGGTAAATAGACCAAGTCTTTTCTCTGGTGTCGTGGAGTCCAAAACTGAAAGGCGTAGGTTTTAAGCGAGAGGGGAAAGTTTTAGACCTAAGGGAGATCGTTTTCACACAGAGTGTGAAATAAGTTGACAGAGGAAGTGGTGGAGGATGGTGCAATGACAACATTTAGATAAGATTACATTACAGTGTGGAAACAGCCCTTCAGCCCAACAAGTCCACACCGACCCGCCGAAGCGCAACCCACCCATACCCCAACACCTACCCCTTACCTAACACTACGGGCAATTTAGTATGGCCAATTCACCTGACCTGCGCATCTTTGGACTGTGGGAGGAAACCGGAGCACCCGGAGGAAACCCCCGCAGACACGGGGAGAACGTGCAAACTTCACACAGACAGTCGCCGGAGGCGGGAATTGAACCCGGGTCTCTGGCGCTGTGAGGCAGCAGTGCTGACCACTGTGCCACCGTGCCGCCCACTTTTGGAAGGCATCTGAGTGAGGACATGAAGAGGAGAATTTGCAAAGGATGGGGTGGCATGGTGGCTCAGTGGTTAGCACTGCTGCCTCACCGCGCCAGGGTCCCACGTTCGATTCCAGCCTTTGGAGGCTGTCTGTGTGGAGTTTGTCCATTCTGCGTGAGTTTGCTCCGGTCTTCTCTCACACTCCAAAAATGTGCAGGTCAGGTGACTTGGCCATGCCAAATTGTCTGTAGTGTTAGATGCATGAGTCAGAGGTGGGTGGGTTACTCTTCGCAGAGTCTGTGTGGACTTGTTGGGCCAAAGGACCTGTGTCCACACTGTAAGTAATCTAATAATCGAACGAATGCTAGCAAATGGGACTTGATTACTTTCGGATATCTAGTTGGTATGGATGCGTTGGACTGAAGAGTCTCTTTCTGTGCTGTACATCTTGATAGCTCTGAGACTCTGTAATATGTTGGTAGACAACATTTGGAGTACTGCGAGCAGTTTTGGTCCCCCTGTTTAAGTCAGGATGAGGTCCAGAGAAGCTCACTGGAATATTCTCTGGTATGGAGGGGTTGCCTTATGAGCAATGATGAATCAGGTTAGGACTCTGCTTCCCAGAGTTCGGAAGCTTGACAAGTGATCTCATTGAACTAAAAAGGATTCTTAATGGGCTTCTCAGGGTCAATGTTGAGGGAACATTTTCCCTCATAGGAGAGTCGAAGAACAGAGGGCACAGCCTCAGAAGAATGGGATGCAAATTGAAGATTGAGAGGAAGAAGTCTTTCTTCTCTCAGGAGGTTGCCAAACTTCAGAACTCCTTGGTGCAGCGAGCTATATGGCAGAACCCTTTTGTAGATTTAAGTCTGAGACAAATAGGTCGTTGATCAGCAGGGAGTCAATGGCAGGAGGTAAGGGGCAGCAAATAGTATGCGAGAAATATTGGATCATCAATGATCCTGTAGAACGGGGAAACAGACTGGAGGGGCTGAATTTCCTCTTCTTGATTTATGTAGTCGAGAAATTGAGTTTCAAAACGTCCCCCCTCTCTCTCTTTCTGTCGTGGAGATATCTCTGCAATGACTGGTGTCTCTCAGTCCCTTCTCTACCCCTCAGGACAATATGTATATACTGACAGGTGACTGTCAATCTCCTCTCTTTCTCTCTCTCTCTCTCTCTCTCTCTCTCTCGCTCCCTCTCTCTCAGAGAGGTGTCTGTAAATTGACGGGTGTCTCTTCCTCCACACTCTCTATCTTCCATGGAGATGTCCTCGCACTGACAGGTGTTTGTCAATCTCTTCTCTCTCTCTGTCAGGGAGATATCTGTAAACTGACTGGTGTCTCTCAGTCCTCCATCTCTATCGCTCAGTGTGATATCTGTCCACTGACTGTTGTCTCTCAGTCCCCTCTCTCTCTCAGGGAGATATCTGTACACTGACTGGTGTCTCTCAGTCCCCTCTCTCTCTCAGGGAGATATCTGTACACTGACTGGTCTCTCTCAGTCCTCCATCTCTATCGCTCAGTGTGATATCTGTACACTGACTGGTGTCTCTCAGCTCTCTGCCTCTCTCTCGCTCAGAGTGATAAATGTACACTGACTGGTGTCTCTCAGTCCTCCCTCTCTCTCGCTCAGGGTGATATCTGTACACTGACTGGTGTCTCTCAGCTCTCTGCCTCTCTCTCGCTCAGAGTGATAAATGTACACTGACTGGTGTCTCTCAGTCCTCCCTCTCTCTCGCTCAGTGTGATATCTGTACACTGACTGGTGTCTCTCAGTCCTCCCTCTCTCTCGCTCAGGGTGATATTTGTACACTTGCTGGTGTCTCTCAGTCCTCTCTCTCTGCCTCAGGGCATATGCATTAAATGGTTATTATTTCCTAACCCTCTCAGTTACATTCCTCATGAACTTCTGGTCCTTATGCATTCTAAACACTGCCAAGTAAAAATATGAATTATAAAGTTCGCCTGGCTGAAGCCATAACCTCAATTCAACATCCATATACACATATAGATGATCAGAAACATCCAACTTGTTGATAGAAATGAGAAATTGGAGAAATCACATTTCAACAGAAGCGATCCCCAAACGTCGATGAGATGTTCCCCCTTCCTGTATCCGAATCCTTCCCATCTTCAATCTCCATTTTTCCAGATGTGTGCAGTTCGCTGATGAAGGCATTAGGACATGGACAGAAGCATCATTCCGTCTTCCTGTCAGTTGTTATTGGCAACTGGGAAGGGAGGGTGATAATCGCTAGCTGTCTGTCAGCTATTGCACAGCAGACAAAATCTGACCCGGCAGGTGCCCAGGAGGTCACCGTTCTTGGTATCCTGGTCCCAGACCTCGATGGTCAGCTCCTGCCCTACTCTCGGCCTTGACCTCGCCCGGGTCTAACATCACATTCCACTTGGAGTTGTTGTTGCTTGAGATCACGGCGGTCCTGTCATGTGCCTGATTGTAACTGACAAGCACAACGCTGTCTGCCTTAGGACATTCTTTCAGGATGTGACAAAACGCATTGGTGAAGGCAGAGCGGTGCCTGGGTATTCACAAGGCATTTGTTAAGGTTAGACTCATTCAGAAAGTGAGGTGACTTGGGATACAGGGAAATCTGGCTGTCTGGAGACAGAATTGGCTGGCCCATGGAAGACAGAGGGTGGTAGCCAATGGAAAGTATTCAGCCTGGAGCTCAGTCATCAGTGGTTAGATTAGATTAGATTACATTACATTACAGTGTGGAAACAGGCCCTTCGGCCCAACAAGTCCACACCGACCCGCCAAAGCGCAACCCACCCATACCCCTACATTTACCCCTTACCTAACACTACGGGCAATTTAGCATGGCCAATTCACCTTACCTGCACATCTTTGGACTGTGGGAGGAAACCGGAGCACCCGGAGGAAACCCACGCAGACACGGGGAGAATATGCAAACTCCACACAGACAGTCGCCTGAGGCGGGAATTGAACCCGGGTCTCTGGCGCTGTGAGGCAGCAGTGCTAACCACTGTGCCAGCGTGCCGCCCCAAATCTGTGGTGTTCCACAGCGATCGATTCTGGGAACTCTGCACTTTGTGCTTTTTTATAAACGACTTGGATGAGGAAATGGAAGGGTGGGTGAGGAATTTTGCTGACGGCACGAGTGTTGGTGAAGTTGTGGATAGTGTGGAGGGCTGCTGCAGGTTGCAACAGGATATTGACAAGATGCAGAGCTTTGCTGAGAAGTGGCAGATAGAGTTCAACCTGGAAAAGTGTGAAGTGATTCATTTTGGGAGGTCGGATTTGAATGCAGATTACAGGTTGAAGGCAGGATTCTTGGCAGCGTGGTGGAACAGAGGGAGGTTGGGGGTCCATGTCCATGGACCTCTCCAAATTGCCACGCAAGTTGATAGTGCTGTTAAAATGGCATATGGTGCGTTGGTTTTCATTAGAAGGGGCATTGAGTTGAAGAGCAGCAAGGTTATGTTGCAGCTCTATAGAATCCTGGTTAGACCACATTGGAATATTGGTCTGGTCGCATCATAGGAAAGATATGGAAGTTTTAGAGAGGGTGCCAAGAAGATTTATCAGGATGCTGCCTGGACTAAAGTGCATGTCTTCTGAAGAAAGATGGAGGGGGCTAGGGCTTTTCTCATTGGAGCGAAGAAGGAAGAAAGGTGACTTGATGGAGGTGTGCAAGTTGTTGAGAGGCATAGATAGCGTGGATTACCAGATACACATTTTTCTTTTCCCACGGCGGAAATGGATAGAATGAGGGGGCATAATTTCAAAGTGATTGGATGAAGATTTAGAGCCAATGTCAGAGGTAGATTATTGACACAGATAATGGCGGGTGCGTGGAATACATTGCCATCAGTGATGGTAGAGTCAGACACATTTGGGACATTTAAGCGATTGTTGCAGAGGCACATGGAAGATCGTAAAATGAAGGGTCTGTAGATTAGTCTGATCTTAGAGTAGGATAAAAGGCCGGCACAACATTGAGGCTGATGGGTTTGCACTGTGCTGTACTGTGCTATGTTCTATCAATAACCACCTCACCCACCCCGATAGATTCCAATCCCCTTTGTCTGACATTATAGATACAAACCAGCCCCCGAATTCCTCATTCAGATTCCAGTCCGTAATTCACTCATGGGGATATCTGATATTCGATGTATAAAGAACCCCAAACCCATCGATTAGATTGCAGTCTGTAACTCACTCCCAGGTATCTTGTATTGTCGCCATATACAATGGCGACAAAACTACTCAGTCAACTTCCATTCCGCAACTCACTCGCAAGCATTTGAAATTCGATATGTAAACTAACCTCAGACTCCTCAATGACATTCCATGATGTAATTCACACCTGGGTATCTGTTAGTTTACATATAAACCACCCTGAACCCCTCTATGAGATACCAGTCTGCAACCTACGATCAAGTTTCTTTTATTTATATATATAAAACCCACCCTGAACCCCTTGATTAGATTCTAATCTGTGACTCACTCCTGAGTATCTGTTATTCTCTTCATAAAGCTTTATAAACTCTCTTGATTAATGTCCAGTCTGTAACACACTCCCAGGTAACTGAAATTTTGTATTGAAAACACACAGAGATCTTCGATAACATTCCAGTTGTAACTCAGTCCAGTGTATCTATGTCTATATGTAACTGACATTGAAGTCTTCGATCAGATTCCAGTTTCTCACTCACTCACTCCTGGCTATCTATTATTCTGTATGGAAACAACTCCAAACCCCTCGATTGGATTCCAAACTGTAACTCACTTTTGGGTACCTGTTATTCTATATATTAAAAAAACTATTTGTACCCCTTAAATACATTCCAGTCGGTAACTCACTCCTGGGTACCTATTATTCTATATCACAACCACTCCAAATCTCTCGAATATATTCCAGTCAATAACTTGGTCCTGTGTATCTATATATAACGCACATTAATTCTTCGATCAGATGCTTGTTTGCATCTGTGGTCACTGTGTCCAGCAGCAGAGAGAGTTCTGAGCGACATCGAGCATTCTGGGAATTTCGGTCAAGTTAGTTAAAACTCTTACCTCGGTTTAAACTGCAGTCAGGACATGTCGGGTCCTGTCGCATAAGCTCTGATACTCGATTTCCTGTGTTATCCAAAATAAGGAGTGTGTCATGGCGGTCTGTTAGACAGACTGGGCCAATATTAATACTTACATGGGCATTGGTATTTGGATCTATTGGGATGGCGTAGAGTGCAAGTGTATGGGAAGGTGTTTGGGTCAATTGGGATGCTGTGAAGTGGGAGTTTATGGGAAGGGGTTTGGGTCTATGGAGCTGATGTACAGTGGGACTGAAAGGGAATGGTTTCTGATCTATTGGGATGGTGCAAAGTTTGACTGAGTGGGAAGGTATTTCCAGCGATTGCTATGGTGGCGATGCTGTCACTATAACAAGGTTAGAATGCAATGTGTGTTTATCTTTACTCCAATGCTGCATAATCTCAAAGGAAAACAGCCCTGACCATTCACTTTCACTCATCTGAATCCCACTGAACCCAAACTCTTCCATATTCACTGACAATCTCAACAATTGTGATGTATTCAAATCCTTTCGCGTTCACTCCCAGGATACACCATCTTTATGGACTCCAACCCACGTTGTTTTAACTCCTCAGCACATTCCCAAATGTTCAAAATGCTTTCCCATTCACTTCCACAGCACACAATCCCAATCGACAGAAATACTTCCTATTGTCTTCCTGTCTCGTCAATCTCAGAAGACGCACCCCCTTCTCATTGACTCTCTCTCGACGCAGTCATCATGGGCCCAAACACCGTCTCATTCACGGTCACTCTGCACAATCCTAAATCCCTTGCCATTCTCTCCCGCTGTACATAATCCCAATGGACCCAAATCCCTTTGCGTTTACTCCCGTCCTATGTAATCCCGATGAATCTAAACACTTTCTCATTCACACTCACTCTACGCAATCCTAATGGACCAAAAATACCTTCCCAATCACTCCTACCCTACATATCCCAATGGACCCAAACCCCTTCCCGTTCACTCCCACTCTACTTAATTGCAAAACACCTCCCGACTCACTCGTAATTTACACAATCGTAATGGATCCAACCTCCTTCCCATTCATTCCCAGTCTACACAATCCTAAAGGTCCAAAGGTTTTTCCCATTTACGTCGACTGTACACAAACCCAATGGACCAAAACACCTGCCCTTTCACTCCCTCTCTGCACAATCACAAAACCCTTCTCATTCACATTCGCTCTACACAATCAAAATGGACCGAAACCCCTTCGCATTCATTTCCACTGTGCACAATCCAAATGCATCCAAACCTCTCCCTGTTCACTCCCAGTCTCGTTATTACCAATGGACCCAAATCACTTGCCTTTCACTCCCAATCTACACAATCCCAATGGGCCCAAATCACTTCCCATTGACTCCCACTCTACAAAATTTGACTTGTCCCAACTCCCTTCCCGTTTAATCCCACTTTACGCAATCCTAATGGAACCAAAACGCTCTACGGTCGCTGCAATTATGCATAATCCTTCTTGTTGGCTCCTGGTTGGCACATTTTGTAAGGACCCAAACCCCTTCCCATTTCCTCCCAATCTTCACTAGCCTGATGCATCCAAAATCCTTTGCATTCACAGCCAGGGTTTCATACAACATGGAAACAGACCCTTCAGTCCAACCAGTCCATGCTGATAAGTTCGCCAAACTGACCTGGTACGATCTGTCTGCTTCTGGAGCAGATCTCTCTCAACCTTTCCCATTCATGGACATGTCCAATTGTCTTTTCAACTGTACCCACATCTTCCAGTTCCATGGCAGCTCATTCCATACATGCGCCAGCCTCTGCATAAAAAAAAGTGCCACTCAGGTCACTTTCAAATCTTCTCCCTCTCCCCTTAAAGCTATGCCCTCTAGTTTTGCACTTGCCCACCCCGGGGGAAAGGATCTTGTGTATTCATCCTATCCATGTCCCTCATGGTTTCATAAAATCACCATTCAGTCTTGTGACCAATCTCAAAGAGATCATTTGATTTCCCATTCACCCCAACCCTACACAATCCCGATTCACCTAAATCCAATCCAATTTGCTCTTACTCTACAGAGATCCAATGGAGTTAAACCACTCCCCATTCACTCCTACTCAATAGAATGCCAATCGACACCTTCCCATTCACTCAAACACTTCACAGAGTCGCAGACACTCACAGCACAGAAATAGAACCATCAATACAAACAATACATGCCGAAAATAATCCCAAACTAAACTAGTCCCAACTGCCTGTATATCTCTGCAAACCATTCTCATGTATGTAATTATGCAAATGTCCATTAAACGTTGTAACTGTAACTGTACCTACCACTTCCTCTGGAAGTTCATTCCACACATCAACCACCTTCTGTAGAAAAAAAAACAATGCCCCCATGCCTTTATAAAAATTCTCTTCTCTCACCTTAAAAATGTGCTCTCTCGGCTTGAAATCCCACACCCGAGGGAAATTGACATCGATCATGACATACATAGAACATAGAACATAGAAGAATACAGCGCAGTACAGGCCCTTGGGCCCTCGATGTTGCGCCGATCCAAGCCCACCTAAACTACACTAACCCACTATCCTCCATATACCTATCCAATGCCCTCTTAAATGCCCATAAAGAGGGAGAGTCCACCACTGTTACTGGCAGGGCATTCCATGAACTAACGACTCGCTGAGTGAAGAACCTACCCCTAACATCAGTCCTATATCTACCCCCCCTTAATTTAAAGCTATGCCCCCTTGTAATACCCGACTCAATACGCGGGAAAAGGTTCATACTGTCGACCCTATCTAACCCCCTAATCATCTTGTACACCTCAATCAAGTCACCCCTAAACCTTCTTTTCTCCAGTGAAAACAGTGACAATTTCTTAATATTGATTCACTCAAAACCCTTCCACTTTACTGCCAATGGACCCAACCTCCTTCCTGTTCATTACAAATGTCTAGAATCCAAAGGACCCAAAGCCAAATCCCATTCAATCCCAATCTGCACATTCCTAAATCTGCTTCATATTCACTCCTGCTGCACACAGCCCAATGGACATAACCTCCTTCGCATTCATTCCCACATTACTTCAAGCCAATTGACCCAAACCTCCTTCCATTTGCTCCCATTGTATACGGGCCTAATGGAATCACAACTCTTCCCATTCACTGTAACTCTACAGAATCGCAAAGGACCCAAAGCCTTTGTAATTCACCTCAACACTTCATAATCACAACCCATTAAAAACCCTTTCCAATTGCTCCCAAGCTGCACAAAATCAATAACCACAAATCCAAACCCCTTCCCGTTCACTCCAACTTGGCACATTCCCAATGGAATCCAAACCCCTTCCCGTTCACTCCAACTTGGCACATTCCCAATGGAACCCAAACCCCTTCCCGTTCACTCCAACTTGGCACATTCCCAATGGAACCCAAACCCCTTCACGTTCACTCCAACTTGGCACATTCCCAATGGAACCCAAACCCCTTCCCGTTCACTCCAACTTGGAACATTCCCAATGGAACCCAAACCCCTTCCCGTTCACTCCAACTTGGCACATTCCCAATGGAACCCAAACCCCTTCCCGTTCTCTCCAACTTGGCACATTCCCAATGGAACCCAAACCCCTTCCCGTTCACTCCAACTTGGAACATTCCCAATGGAACCCAAACCCCTTCCCGTTCACTCCAACTTGGCACATTCCCAATGGAACCCAAACCCCTTCCCGTTCACTCCAACTTGGAACATTCCCAATGGAACCCAAACCCCTTCCCGTTCACTCCAACTTGGAACATTCCCAATGGAATCCAAACCCCTTCCCGTTCACTCCAACTTGGCACATTCCCAATGGAACCCAAACCCCTTCCCGTTCACTCCAACTTGGAACATTCCCAATGGAACCCAAACCCCTTCCCGTTCACTCCAACTTGGCACATTCCCAATGGAACCCAAACCCCTTCCCGTTCTCTCCAACTTGGCACATTCCCAATGGAACCCAAACCCCTTCCCGTTCACTCCAACTTGGAACATTCCCAATGGAACCCAAACCCCTTCCCGTTCACTCCAACTTGGAACATTCCCAATGGAACCCAAACCCCTTCCCGTTCACTCCAACTTGGCACATTCCCAATGGAACCCAAACCCCTTCCCGTTCACTCCAACTTGGCACATTCCCAATGGAACCCAAACCCCTTCCCGTTCACTCCAACTTGGCACATTCCCAATGGAACCCAAACCCCTTCCCGTTCACTCCAACTTGGCACATTCCCAATGGAACCCAAACCCCTTCCCGTTCACTCCAACTTGGCACATTCCCAATGGAACCCAAACCCCTTCCCGTTCACTCCAACTTGGCACATTCCCAATGGAACCAAAACCCCTTCCCGTTCACTCCAACTTGGCACATTCCCAATGGAACCCAAACCCCTTCCCGTTCACTCCAACTTGGAACATTCCCAATGGAACCCAAATCCCTTCCCGTTCACTCCAACTTGGCACATTCCCAATGGAACCCAAACCCCTTCCCGTTCACTCCAACTTGGCACATTCCCAATGGAACCCAAACCCCTTCCCGTTCACTCCAACTTGGCACATTCCCAATGGAACCCAAACCCCTTCCCGTTCACTCCAACTTGGAACATTCCCAATGGAACCCAAACACCTTCCCGTTCACTCCAACTTGGCACATTCCCAATGGAATCCAAACCCCTTCCCGTTCACTCCAACTTGGAACATTCCCAATGGAACCCAAACCCCTTCCCGTTCACTCCAACTTGGCACATTCCCAATGGAACCCAAACCCCTTCCCGTTCTCTCCAACTTGGCACATTCCCAATGGATCCCAAACCCCTTCCCGTTCACTCCGAACTTGGAACATTCCCAATGGAACCCAAACCCCTTCCCGTTCACTCCAACTTGGCACATTCCCAATGGAACCCAAACCCCTTCCCGTTCACTCCAACTTGGAACATTCCCAATGGAACCCAAACCCCTTCCCGTTCACTCCAACTTGGCACATTCCCAATGGAACCCAAACCGCTTCCCGTTCTCTCCAACTTGGCACATTCCCAATGGAACCCAAACCCCTTCCCGTTCCCATCAACTTGGAACATTCCCAATGGAATCCAAATCCTTCCCGTTCACTCCAAATTTGGACGTTCCCAATGGAAGCCAAACCCCTTCCCGTTCACTCCAACTTGGCACATTACCAATGGAACTCAAACCCCTTCCCGTTCACTCCAACTTGGCACATTCCCAATGGAACCCAAACCCCTTCCCGTTCACTCCAACTTGGCACATTCCCAATGGAACTCAAACCCCATCCCGTTCACTCCAACTTGGAACATTCCCAATGGAACCCAAACCCCTTCCCGTTCACTCCAACTTGGCACATTCCCAATGGAACCCAAACCCCTTCCCGTTCACTCCAACTTGGCACATTCCCAATGGAACCCAAACCCCTTCCCGTTCTCTCCAACTTGGCACATTCCCAATGGAACCCAAACCCCTTCCCGTTCACTCCAACTTGGCACATTCCCAATGGAACCCAAACCCCTTCCCGTTCACTCCAACTTGGAACATTCCCAATGGAACCCAAACCCCTTCCCGTTCACTCCAACTTGGCACATTCCCAATGGAACCCAAACACCTTCCCGTTCACTCCAACTTGGCACATTCCCAATGGAACCCAAACCCCTTCCCGTTCACTCCAACTTGGCACATTCCCAATGGAACCCAAACCCCTTCCCGTTCACTCCAACTTGGAACATTCCCAATGGAACACAAACCCCTTCCCGTTCACTCCAACTTGGCACATTCCCAATGGAACCCAAACCCCTTCCCGTTCTCTCCAACTTGGCACATTCCCAATGGAACCCAAACCCCTTCCCGTTCACTCCAACTTGGAACATTCCCAATGGAACCCAAACCCCTTCCCGTTCACTCCAACTTGGAACATTCCCAATGGAACCCAAACCCCTTCCCGTTCACTCCAACTTGGCTCATTCCCAATGGAACCCAAACCCCTTCCCGTTCTCTCCAACTTGGCACATTCCCAATGGAACCCAAACCCCTTCCCGTTCACTCCAACTTGGAACATTCCCAATGGAACCCAAACCCCTTCCCGTTCACTCCAACTTGGCACATTCCCAATGGAACCCAAACCCCTTCCCGTTCACTCCAACTTGGCACATTTCCAATGGAACCCAAACCCCTTCCCGTTCACTCCAACTTGGCACATTCCCAATGGAACCCAAACCCCTTCCCGTTCACTCCAACTTGGAACATTCCCAATGGAACCAAAACCCCTTCACGTTCACTCCAACTTGGAACATTCCCAATGGAACCCAAACCCCTTCACGTTCACTCCAACTTGGAACATTCCCAATGGAACCAAAACCCCTTCCCGTTCACTCCAACTTGGAACATTCCCAATGGAACCAAAACCCCTTCACGTTCACTCCAACTTGGAACATTCCCAATGGAACCCAAACCCCTTCCCGTTCACTCCAACTTGGAACATTCCCAATGGAACCCAAACCCCTTCCCGTTCACTCCAACTTGGCACATTCCCAATGGAACCCAAACCCCTTCCCGTTCACTCCAACTTGGAACATTCCCAATGGAACCCAAACCCCTTCCCGTTCACTCCAACTTGGAACAACGCCAATGGTTACCAAGCCCATTCTGTTCACTCCCACTCAAAACAAGCCCAGTTGTCCCTCATCCCTTCCCCTTCACTCTAACTCTGTACAATCCCAATGGACACCAAAACCCTGCCCGTTCACTGCCACTCTGCGCTATCCCAATGGACACCAAGCCTATTATGTTCTCTACGATTTAACACAAGCCCAATTGTTCTGAATACTTTCACCTTCACTCCGACTCTGCACAATCCCAATGGGCACCAAACCCCTTCCCGTTCACTCCCACTTTGCACTATCCCATTGGACACCAAATCCCCTCTTTGTTCACTCTCATACTCAAAGCTGAAAATGGTCCCAAACACCTTCCCGTTCACTTCCACTTGGCAGAATCCCAAACGACACCAAACCCCTTCCCCATCAATACAATCCCAATGGTACCAAGCCCCTTCCCATTCGCTCCTTTTCTACACAACCCCAATGGACACCCAACCCTATCCCATTCACTCACACTCTACAAAATCCCAATGGTCCCAAGCCCCTTTTCCATTCGCTCTCACTCAATGAACACGAAATGGACACGAATCCCCTTCCCATTCACTCTCATTCTTCACAATCCAAATGGACACCAACACTTTCCCGTTAACTCCCCAACTGCACTATCTCAATGGACACGAGCGCCTTTCCCATTCACTTCCACTCTGCACCATCCCAATGGTCACTAAAATCCTTCCCAATCACTCCCAAACTCCTTCCATTTCACTCCCAATCTGCACAATCCCAATGAACCAAATTCCCTTCTTCTTCAATCCCACTCTGCACAAACGGAACCCACCATGGATATATTTCTTTTTCCACCACTATCTGCATTCCATAAAGACCATTCCCTCTGTCTTGTTGCTACCACGCCTCCCAGCAACCCACCTCCTCTCCCGGCACCTTCCCCTGCCACCGCAGGAAATGGAAAACCTGCGCACTCACCTTCATCGAAGGCCGCAAAGGAGCCTTCCACATCCATCAACGTTTTACCTGCACTTTGACACATGTCATCTACTGTATCCGCTGCTCCTGATCTGGTCTCCTCGACATTAGGCAGACAGGGTACCTCCTTGCAGAACGCTTCAGAAAGCATCTCTGGGACACACGCTCCCAACAATCTCATCACCCCGCAGCCGAACACTTTAACTCCCCCTCCCACTCCACCAAGGACATGCGAGTCCTGGGCCTCCTCCATCGCCAAACACTAACCACCCAACGCATGGAGGAAGAATGCCTCAACTTCCCCCTTGGAACGCTCCAACCACACGTGATTAATGTGGATTTCTTTAGATTCCTCATCTCCCCCCCCACCTTATCCCAGATCCAATCTTCCAACCTGGCATCGCCCCCATGACTGTCCTACCTGTCCATCTTCCTTCCCCTCTATCCAATCCACTCTCCTCTCCAACCTATCACCATTTCCCTCCGACATTCATCTACCTGTCACACAGTCAGCTACCTTCAGCACAGCCCCACCCCATCCCATTTATCTCTCAGCCCCCTGGGCTCCCAGCCTCATTCCTGATGAAGGGCCTTTGCTCCTGCTCCTGCTCCTTGGATGTTGCCTGACCAGCTGAGCTTTTCCAGCAGCGCAATATCTACACAAACCCAATGGATCCGAACCCACTATGTTACAAAGGGGCAAAGGTCATGCACCTCCGATAATTCAACTGAAACACCAGTCACAATCTGTTAAGACGTTGGTAAAGGATATATTCGAATAATTAAACCAGACACGCACAGAAAAGCTCACCTTCCACCTTGTAATCTGTCAAAAGTGCAGTTATATGAAAGGAAACTGATTTGTAACAAGTAAAAATGTATTTATCGAACTCCAACAGGGTACAAATTAACAGAACCAGTAATAACCGAGTGATGTCTCTTTCACTGCCCATTCCTGAATAAAACAAGATTCCAATAGGATGCTGTTCGAATAGATCCACCTCCCACTGAGAAAACAATGCAATACATCAAAACTTAATCTCTCAATTTTGACAATGGATGTGTCTTCCAAAATGTTCTTATGACCTCTCCAGACTTTCCCCTCTGTCTCTCCTGCAGTCAGGGATGTTTCTCTGGAATGTCGCCTGTTCTGAACGTCTCTGTCCACCGAATGCTGATATCTGGAATGTTGGCTGAACGTGCTGTGGTCCCGTTTATGGATGGGTGGTTGGATGGTGCTTTCATCTCAGAGATCGCAGAGATTTCTTGTGAGAGCAAGGTGATTATTTCTCTTCAGATGGTAATTGGCGCTCCCCTGATTTAAAAAAAAACCCTTGGTTATATAGCCCCTGTGACAGATTCATGCCTTCACAATCCGATTGGGTCTGAGTTGTCAAAACACCCAAATATAAATTTATTTGGTTCGGAGTCTCCAAGTGCCGTTGTAAAGTGACTGAGTTTAAACTGTCATCGAACCTCCATTTGGGATTTTACCAACAGATCTGCTCCAATCCGCTGAAAAGGAGCCCACCCAGACCCATTCCCCTACCCTTTTAAGCAGCATTTACCCGGGACTAATGCACCTAACCTGCACGTTCCTAGGTACTAAGGGACAACTTCCCAAGGCCAATCCACCCTAAGCTACACATCCCTGGGCACTAAGGGACAAATTCCCATGGCCAATCCACGCTAACCTCCACATCCCTGGACACTGTAGAAACATTTCCCATGGCCAATCTACTCTGACCTGCACAGCCCTGGGCACTATGGGAAATTTCCTAAGGCCAATCTACCCAAACCTGCAAATCCCTACGCTATGGAACAATTTCTCATGGTCAATCTACGCAAAGCTGCCCATCCCTTCACACTATGGGACAATTTCCCACATTGAATCCACCCTGACTTGCACATCCCTGGACTCTATGGGACATTTAAGCATGGCTAATCCACCCTAACCTGGGCATCCCTGGACACTACGGGACAATTTCCTGTGGCCAATCCACCCCATTCTGGACGCTATAGAAACATTTCCCATGGCCAATCTACCCTGACCTGCAGATTCCTGGGCACTATGGGACAATATAGCATGGCTAATCCACCCTAACCCAGACATCCCTGGACACTTGGCCAATCCACCCCATTCTGCACACCCCTGGACGCTATAGAAACATTTCCCATGGCCAATCTACCCTGACCTGCAGATTCCCTGGGCACTATGGGACAATATAGCATGGCTAATCCACCCTAACCTGGACATCCCTGGACACTACGGGACAATTTCCTGTGGCCAATCCACCCCATTCTGCACACCCCTGGACGCTATAGAAACATTTCCCATGGCCAATCTACCCTGACCTGCAGATTCCTGGGCACTATGGGACAATAAAGCATGGCAAACCAGTCTATCCTGCTCACCCCAGACACTGTGGGAGACTTGCCTATGGCTAATCCACCCTCACCTGCACATCCCAGTACACTACGGGCAATTTAACATGACCAGTACCCCTAACCTGGATTGTGGGAGGAAATCGGAGTACCCAGAGGATTCCCAAGCAGACACGGCGAGAATGCACAAGCTCCACACAGACAGTCACCCCGAGGCTGGAATCGAACCCGGGTCCCTGGCGCTGTGAGCCTCTGGGTCACGTTGTGAACTTGGTCAAAAATGCTGCTTGAGTGTTTGATGACAAAACGTTTTAAATTGGGCAACTGAATACTCCCGCCCACACACCTTTTTAGAAAAATCTCTCAGCTCAGAATAGCGCTTTACTTCTTTAAGGGACCACGCATTGCTTTTCAATTCATTAGTGTCTGCACAACTGTTCACTCTTACTCTCCACCAACCCAATGGATCGAAGCGCCTTCCAATACATTCCTCCTCGGGACAACCGCAATGGCTAAATGCCCTGGACGTTCATTGTCAGTCATCTCAATCCCAAAGGAGTCAAGCCAGACCCGCTTTGCTTTTCCAGCACCACACTCTTCGACTCTGATCTCCAGCGACTGCAGGCCTCACTCACTCCCAGAATTCCGAGGGGCTCGGTAGGATGCTGCTTGCTGTTAGCACTGGGATGGTTGTGAGGTCAGGCACTCACTGCGGAGCGTTTTGGAAAGTGCTGATATTTGTTTCCTCATTGCAGTTCTGATGGGGGATCAGCCATGATGGGAGCGAATGGCTGGAGGGGCTGAGCGGCCTCCATTCCTCCCTGCATGCTGAGGGTATTCTGCTCTTATTTGCAGATGATGCCACCGGGAACCAGTAGCCATGACCTCTTTACCCAGCATCCTCTACTCCTTCAGGAGAACAAGGGATGGACATAAGCTCCGGATTGTAGAATGGACGTCAGGAAGCGGAACGCTGCATCTCCGATAGAGAACTTCAGTGACGCTGAGCTTAAAACTTTCCACTTCCCTAATTCTTTGATGGACAGTGTAAAGGGAGCTAAACTCTGTAACTAACCCCCATGCTCTCCCTGTCTAGGGAGTGTTTGATGGGCGGACAGTGCAGAGGGAGGTAGAATCTGGATCAAACCCCATGATGTTCCTGTCTTGGGAATGTTTGATGAGGGGACAATGTAGACGGAGCTTTACGCTTAATTTAACAGCTGTCGCTGTTCTGGGATGGAGGGAGGACGCATCGGGAGCTTTAGTCTGTAGTTAACTCCGGGCTGACCCGGATGGAGGGAGACTGCAGAGGCAGCATTACTTCCAAGTTGATAGTACTCCTCCAGCCCCAACATCCCCTCCCTATCTCATTACCTACCTTCAGGCCATACACACCCATCCTATCTCTGTAACCCCCGCCAGCCCACACACCCCGTCCCTATCTCTGTAACCTACTCCAGTCCCTACACCCATCTCCCTATCTCTGGAATCTCTGCGGGGAGGAAATGAGGGGGTGAGGTTTCTCACTGTGACTGACACAGCAGCCGGAATGGGAACAAGGCATTGATAGCTCATAGGGCAAGAAAGAGAGATTTGCAATGATAGTTGAAAATTACACCTCTCGTTCGAAAGTTTCCAACGCATTACTACCAGTAACAGCATCAATTAAAGTGTTGAAGAGCATTTCTGAGAAAGAAGCAGGGACTCATGGAGATATCTGTACACTGACTGGTGTCTATCAGTCCCCCCTCTCTCTCTCAGGGAGATATCTGTACACTGACTGGTGTCTATCAGTTCCCTCTAACTCTCAGGGACATATCTGTACACTGACTGGTGTCCCTCAGTCCCCTCTCTCTCTCAGCGAAGTATCTGGAGACTAACTGGTGTCTCTCCGTTCCCTCACTCTCAGGGAAAACTGACTGATGCCTCTCAGTCCTTCGCCTCTCTCGTGGAGTTACCTGGACACCGACATGTGTCTCTCACTGTCCCCTCTCGCAGAGAGATATCGAAACACGAACTGGACTCTCTCATTTCCCCCTCTCTCTCTCTGTCTCTCAGGAAGATATCTATACACTGACCAGTGTCTCGCTGTTCACCCCGCCCCCCCCCCCCTCTCTCTCTCTCTGTCTCTGTCTCTCAGTGTGATATCTATACACTGACCAATGTCTCGCTGTTCACCCCCCCCTCTCTCTCGGCGAGATATCTGTACACTGACTGGTGTGTCTTAGTTCCCCCCACCCCACTCTCTCTCTCTCTCTCTGTCAGGGAGCTATCTGTGCGCTGACTGGTGTGTCTCAATCCTTCACTCCATTTCAGCCATATATATGTTCTCTGACTGGTGCCACTCTGTGCCCCCCTCTCACTCAGTGAGATATCTGTGCACTTACTGGTGTCTCTCCTTACCCCCTCTCTCTCTCTCTCAGAGCAATATCTGTGCACTAACGGGTGTTTATCAGTCCCCTCTCACAGGACGCTGTCTGCCCACTGACCGATGTCTCTCTGTCACGGTCTCTCTCTCTCTCTCACTCAGTGAGAAATATGTCCTGTGGTTGTGTGTCTGAGTGCACGCTCTCTCTCTCAGGGAGATATCTGTACACTGACTGGTGTCTCTCAGTCCCCTCTCTCTCAGGGAGATATCTGTGCACTGACTGTTGTCTCTCAGTCCTCTCTTTCGCTCTCTCTCCCTGTGTCAAGGACGTATCTGTGCACTGACTGGTGTCACTCAGTCCGGCATTTCACGAGGTTTGAAATTCAGAAGCAGAGTTGTCTTCCTGCAGGTATGCCGGCTCTTAGTGAGATTACCCCCGGCGTCGCGTGTGCAGTTTTGTTAGCCCTCCTTTGATATTCTTGTCCAAGGCAGACGGAGCGGGGGTTCCCTCGGCTGATACCAGGGGTGGTTGGATGTTCCCCTGAGGCCGGGTGGGTTCACAAGTGTCTTTGCCCACTTGAGTTCAGAAGGAACAGCAAGGAAATGTGAATTTTACTGATCTCGGCCTCGTAAGACTTGAGCAGGGGGGAAATGGAGCCTACAGGCCATGGATCCCAAACGCACTTCCCATGACCTGGGCTTCACAAGGTCAACAATGCGAAAAACCACACAACACCGAGTTTTCGCCCAACAGGTTCATTTGAATAGGTCACCACTGAGCAACAGAAACTGGACGAACTGGGAGTCGGCCATTCCGCCCGTCAAACCTGCTGCCTCATTGAAGATGGTCAGTACTGGTATCTCTATCTCTGTACCCAATTTCTGTGCACATCTCTCGATCATTGTTCAATCGATCGACCTGCCTGGAATATTCCCAGTGTCCCAGATTTCTGTGGGAGAGACTTCTCAGACTGACCACGCTCTGAGAGAAGAAATGTCTCCTCATCTCAGGCCGACCTCATGCCCTGAGAGCACGTACACCTACGGCTGAGGGTTCCCCCGAAAACAGGGGAAACATCCTCCCTGACTCGAGTCTGTCGAATTCTGTTACAATCATGTTCATTTCAATCAGGACCCCCCCTCATCCTTCTGAACTACAGTGAACACAGCCACGGGTGAACCTACTCCACCTCGTGGAAATAACCTTCCCTGGTACCAGTCTGGTGGCATCCTCTGGACGCTGTCTGTGATAATGATATCATGTTTCAGCTTGGGACATCAAAACTTCCCACACGACTCCAGGAATGGTCTCATCAAGGCTCTGCATTGCTGCAAAAAGGTATCTGAACTCCAAATCTCTTCCAAAAAAGGAAGCACCATCCAAAGAGAGAGACAAAGAGAGAGAGGGAGGCAGAGAGAGAGAGAGAGAGAGAGAGAGAGAGATAGAGACAGAGAGAGACAGAGAGAGACAGAGAGAGACAAAGAGAGAGAGGGAGGCAGAGAGAAAGAGAGAGAGAGAGACAGATAGATAGAGACAGAGAGAGACAGAGAGAGACAGAGAGAGAGAGCGGGGAGAGAGAGAGGGCTGAGAGATACCAGTCAGTGTATAGATATCTCTCTGACTGAGAAAGAGAGCGACAGAGAGAGAGAGAGAGAGAGAGAAAACCAGATAGAGAAATGAAGAAAGACCGTGAGGGAGTGAGAGACATCAGTCAATGTACAGATATCACCCTGAGAGAGAGCGATGGACCTGAGATGCACCAGTCAGTGTTCAGACTTTTCACTGAGACTGAGAGATGGGACTCAAAGACCCCTGTCAAAGCACGTATATCTCCCTGAGCGAGAGAGAGGAAATGAGAGACAGACGCCAGGGTACAGACAACTCCCTGAGAGACGGAGAGACAGAGAGATCGACACCAATCACTATACAGATATCGCCCTTAAGGAGTGAGGGGGACTGAAAGACCCCAGTCAGTGTACACATGTTTACCTGAGGCAGAGTGAGAAGGGTCTGAGAAACAGCAGTCAGTGTACTGATATCTCCCTGACAGAGTGAGAGGGGACTGAGAGACACCGGTTAGTGTACAGATATTTCATTGAGAGAAGGAGGCGACGATAGGACCGGGGAGGAGGAGGGGTGGGGGCGGAGGTGAGGCAAATTGAGAGCCTCTGCTCAGTGTGCAGATACGTCCTTAATAGAGTGGCAGTGGACTGAGACACCAGGCAGTGCACAGATATCTCTCTGAGATAGAGTGGGGTTACTGAGAGTCAACAGTCAGTGTACAGATATCTCCCTGATAGAGAGGAGACTGAGAGACACCAGTCAGTGTACAGACATCTTCCTGAGAGAGAGAGACAGAGACAGAGAGAGAGAGAGAGAGAGAGAGAGACAGAGAGAGAGTCAGAGAGAGAGAGAGAGAGAGTCAGAGAGAGAGAGTCAGAGAGAGAGAGAGAGTCAGACAGAGAGTCAGAGGATTATAAGACACCAGTCAGTGTACAGATGTCTCTCTGAGAGAGAGAGCGGGGACTGAGAGACACCAGTCAGTGTACAGATATCTCCTCTCAAATCCAAAGCATTCCCCATAGAGGTAAACGCCCCCACCCAAGGGACAAGAAACAAATCAGAGCATTGATATGTCCCTGAGAGTGTGTGGGTGCAGGGGGGGCACCGAGAGACATCAGTCAGTGTCCAAATAGCTCCCTGCGAGAGAGAATGATAGAGAGAGAAAGAGAGGGAGAGTCCGAGAGAGAGAGAGAGAGAGAGAGACGAATAAGAGACACCAGTCAGTGTACATATATCTCCCTGAGAGGGAGAGAGGGGACTGAGAGACCACAGTCAGCGTATGGATATCTCGCTGATAGAGTGAAGGGATACTGAGAAACAACAGTCAATATTCTGATAGCAACCTGAGAGAGAGAGAGAGGACCAAGAAACACCGGTCAGTGTACAGATATCTCGCTGATGGAGAGAAGGGAGACTGAGAGATACCAGTCAGTGTTCAGATACCTACCTGAGAGAGAGAGAGAGGACCAAGAGACACCAGTCAGTGTACAGATATCTCCCTGAGAGAGAGAGAGAAGGACTGAGAGACGCCAGTCAGTGTACAGACACCACCTTGAGTACGAGGTGCCGGAGAGACACCATTCAGTGTGCAGATGGACCCCTGAGTGAGAGGGTGTACTGAGACACACCAGTAAGTGTACAGATATACCCCTGAGAGGGAGGGGGGACTCACACACACCAAACAGTAGTCAGTTATTTCCTCGAGAGAGACAGCTGGGGTACTGACACACACCAGTCTCTGTACAGCTATCTCACTGAGAGAGAGGGTTGACAGGAAACTGCCTGAGAGCACTCAAGATTCGTAGAGAATGGAAACAGAGCAATTGGCCCAAACAATGCATGCTGAACCCAGAATCCCGACGGAAACCAATCCCATCAACCCCTGCGTGGCACTTATCCCTCCAAACTTGCCTATTCACGCACATGTATTCAAACACATTTACAATTTGTGACTGAACCGACATCCGCCACTTCCTCTGGACGTTGAGACCATACATGAACCAACCACTGTACAAACAAAACCACTGAAGTTTTTAAAAAATCTTTCTCCTATCAACTCCAAAACAAAAAGCTGAACTACCACATCCACGGGAAAAGAAACAAGTCAGTGTCCAGGTATGGCCCTGAGAGAGAGAGAGGGCACTGAGAGACACCAGTCAGTGTGCAGATATGTTCCTGAGAGAGGGAGAGGGGGTCTGAGAGACAATAGTCAGTGTCCAGATATCTCCCTGAGAGAGACGAGGGTCTGACTGAAACCAGCTATCTCCTTAAAGGACTGAGGAAACAACTCAGTGTCCAGGTATGGCCCTGAGAGACAGGGCACTGAGGGACACCAGTCAGTGCACAGATATGTCCCCGAGAGAGAGTGAGAGCAAGCGGCAGAGAGAGTGAGACAGAGAGATACAGTGAGAGAGTGGGAGAGAGAAAGTGAGAGAGGCATAGAGAGAGAGAGAGGAGAGAGAGAGACAGAGGGAGAAAGAGAGAGAAAGATAGACAAAGAAAGACAGAGAGAGGAAATCGAGAAACTAGTCAGTATACACATACTTCCATGAGATAGAGATGGAGGAATGTGAGCCACCAGTCAGTGCACAGATATCTCCCTGAGACACATCACTAAATGTACAGATATACCCCTGAGAGAGAGAGTGGGGAATCAGAAACACCAAACAGTGGACAGTTATAGAAGGAGGGTGTACTGAAACCCAACAGTCTCTGTACAGATATCTCACTGAGAGTGAGGGTTGACGGGAATCTGCCTGAGAGCACTCAAGATGCTTAGAGCATGCGAACAAAACATTCGGCCCAAATAATCCATGCTGGTCCCAGAATCCCAACGGAAAAGAGTCCCAGCAGCCCCTGCTTGGCACATATCCCCCCAACCTTGCCTATTCATGCACATTTATTCAAACACATTTACACGTTGTAACTGTGCCAACATCCACCACTTCCTCTGGACGTTCAGATCACACACGAACCAACCACTGTACAAACAAAACCCCTGAAGTTACTTTTAAATTTTTCTCACCTCAACTCCAAACTATTCCCCAAAATGAAAAAAAATGATCTCCCCCACCCAAGGGAAAACAGGAAGTCAGTGGACAGATATTTCCAACAGAGTGAGAGAGAGAGAGAGAGGGAACTCAATACACTGTACAGACATCTCACTGAGAGAGAGGGTTGATGGGAAACACAAGGTTCATAGGGTATTCGAACAGATCACTCGGACCAAACAATCCATGCTGACCACAGAATCCCAAAGCAAACTAGACCCACCAGCCCCTGCTTGCTACTTATCCCTCCAACTTTGCCTGTTCATGCACTTGTATTCAAACACATTTTCAATTTGTAACTGTACCCACATGCACCACATCCTCTGGAGTTGAGATCAGAGATGAACCAACCACTGTACAAACAATACCCCAGAAGTCATTTTTAAATCTTTCTCCTCTCAACTCCGAACTGTACCCCAAAGAGCAAAAACCCGCCCAAGGGACTGAGAGACACCAGTCAGTGTACAGATATGGACGTGAGAGAGAGAGAGAGAGAGGGCAATGAGAGATGCACATATCGCGCACAGATATCGCCCTGAGAGAGAGAAATGGATTGAGAGACTCTAGCTCGTTTACAGATATCTCCCTGAGAGCGAGAGAGAGAGACAGAGCGGATTGAGAGACGCCAGTCAGTGTCCAGATATCTCCTTGAGAGAGAGGGCACTGAGAGATACGAATCAGTTTGCATATATCTCCCCGAGAGAGAAAGCAATCTGAGATAAACCCGAGAGACAGAGAGACAGGGAGAGAGAGAGAGACAGACAGACAGGGACGGACACACACACACACACACACAAACGCGCACACAGCACTGAGAGACATTGGTCATTGCACAGATATCTCACAGAGAGGGGAATGGAGAAACACTCGTGTGCAAATATCTCCCACAGAAAGAGGCAGAGAGAGAATGAGAGAGCGAGGACTAAGAGAGATTAGTCAGTGAAGAGATGTCGCACTGAGAGAGAGAGAGAGGACAGAGAGACACCAGTCAGTGTACAGACATCTCCCTGAAGGAGTCGGGGGACTGAGAGACCACAATCAGTGTTCAGATATCTACCTGAGAGAGAGAGAACCGAGGGACACCAGTCAGTGTATAGATACCTCCCTGAGAGAGAGAGAGAGAGGGGACTGAGAGACACCAATCAGTGTTCAGATATCTACCTGAGAGAGAGAGAGAGAGAACCGAGAGACACCAGTCAGTGCATAGATGTCTCCCTGAGAGAGAGAGAGAGGGGACTGAGAGACTCCAGTCAGTGTATAGATATCTCCCTGAGTGAGAGGGGGGACTGAGAGACACCAGTCAGTGTACAGATATCTCCCTGAGAGAGAGAGGGGACTGAGAGACACCAGTCAGTTTACAGATATCTCCCTGAGAGAGAGAGGGGATTGAGAGACACCAATCAGTGTTCAGATATCTACCTGAGAGAGAGAGAGAGAACCGAGAGACACCAGTCAGTGCATAGATGTCTCACTGAGAGAGAGAGGGGACTGAGAGACTCCAGTCAGTGTACAGATATCTCCCTGAGAGAGAGAGAGGGGACTGAGAGACACCAGTCAGTGTACAGATATCTCCCTGAGTGAGAGGGGGGACTGAGAGACACCAGTCAGTGTATAGATATCTCCCTGAGAGAGAGGGGACTGAGAGAAACCAGTCAGTGTGCAGATATCTCCCTGAGAGAGAGAGGGGACTGAGAGACACCAGTCGGTGTACAGATATCTCCCTGAGTGAGAGGGGGGACTGAGAGACACCAGTCAGTGTACAGATATCTCCCTGAGAGAGAGGGGACTGAGAGAAACCAGTCAGTGTACAGATATCTCCCTGAGAGAGAGAGGGGACTGAGAGACACCAGTCAGTGTCCAGATATCTCCCTGAGAGAGAGAGAGAATGAGAGAGAGAGTGAGACAGAGACAGAGAGAGAGAAAGAGAGAGAGAGTGAGACAGAGACAGAGACAGAGACAGAGAGAGGGCCGCGAGACACCAGTCAGTATACAGATATCTCCATGCAATAGGGAGGGGGAATGTGAGTCACCAGTCACTGTGCAGACATCTCCCTGACAGAGGACGAGGGGAAACTGAGACACATCAGTCAGTGTACAGATATCTTCTTGAAGGAGAGAGGAGGGCCTGAGTGACAACGGGCAGTGTACAGATATCTCCCTGAGAGAGGGGACACTGAGAGACACGAGTCAGTGTGCAGTAATCTCTCCAATAGCAAGAGACAGGGATTGAGAGACACTAGTCACTGTCCCGATATTACCCTAAGAGAGAGAGGGCACTGACAGACACCAGTCATGGTACAGACATCTCCTTGAGAGAGAGAGAGAGAGAGAGAGAGAGAGAGAGAGAGTGAGAGAGAGAGAGAGAGAGAGTGAGAGTGAGAGAAACAGTGTGTCAAAGAGTATGAGAGAGAAGTGGACTATGAGACACCAGTCAGTGTGCAGATATCTCGCTGAGAGAGCGCGGGGACTGAGAGACCACAGTCAGTATACGGATATCTCGCTAATGGAGTGAAGGGAGACTGAGAGACACCAGTCAATGTTCAGATATCTTTCTGAGAGATATAGAGGACCGAGAGACACCAGCAGTGTGCGCATATCCACCAGAGAGAGAGAAGGACTAAGAGACACCAGTCAGTGTACAGATACCAACTTGAGAGAGAGAGAGAGAAGGGACTGAGAGACACCATTTAGTGTGCAGATAACTCCCTTAGTGAGAGGGTGCACTGAGACACACCAGTAAGTGTACAGTACACCCCTGATGGAGAAAGGGGACTCAGACACACGAAACAGTGGACGGTTATATCCTCGATATACAGAGAGAGGGTACTGAGACACAAAAGTCCCTGTATAGATATCTCACTCAGAGTGAGGGTTGATTGGAAACTGCCTGAGAGCACTCGAGATTCATAGAGTATGCAAACAGAACATTCGGCCCAAACAATCCATGCTGACCCCAGAATCCCAACGTAAAACAGTCCCAGCAACGCCTGCTTGGCACATATCCAACCATGTGGGCGGCATGGTGGCACAGTGGTTAGCACTGCTGCCTCACAGCGCCGGAGACCCGGGTTCAATTCCCGCCTCAGGCGACTGACTGTGTGGAGTTTGCACGTTCTCCCCGTGTCTGCGTGGGTTTCCTCCGGGTGCTCCGGTTTCCTCCCACAGTCCAAAGATGGGCAGGTTAGGTGAATTGGCCATGCTAAATTGCCCGTAGTGTTAAGTAAGGGGTAAATGTAGGGGTATGGGTGGGTTGCGCTTCGGCGGGTCGGTGTGGACTTGTTGGGCCGAAGGGCCTGTTTCCACACTGTAATGTAATCTAATCTAATCTAATCTAAACCTTGCCTATTAATGCACTTTTATTCAAACACATTTACACGTTGTAACTGTGTCAACATTCACCACTTCCTCTGGACGTTCAGATCACAAACGATGCAACCACTGTACAAACAAAACTCCTGAAGTTATTTTTAAATCTTTCTCCTCTCAACTCCAAACTATACCCCAAAAAGAAAAAAATAACTCCCCACCTAAGGGAAAAGTAAGAAGTCAGTGGACGGATATGTTCCTGAGAGAGAAGGAGAGAGAGAGAGGGGAGTGAGAGAAACCAGTCTGTATAGATATCTCCTTGAAGGGGAGGGGAGTGCCTAAGAGACACCAGTCAGTGTTCAACTATCTCCCTGAGAGAGAGAGAGAGAGAGAGAGAGAGAGGACTGAGAGACACCAGTCACTGTCCAGATCGCTCCCTGAGGGAGAGAGGGGACATTGACAGATATCAGTCGGTGTGCAGATATATCTCTGAGAGAGAGAGAATATACTGAGACACACCAGTTCGCGTACAGATAAATCTTTGAGTGGGAGGGGACTCAGGCACACCAAACAGCGACAGAAACACCAATCAGTGAACAGATACCTCCTTGAGAGAGAGAGAGAGAGTGACAGGGGACTGAGAGACACCTGTCAGTGTAAAGGTATCTCCCTGCGAGAGAGAATGTGAGAGAGAGACAGGCACAGAGAGGGAGACAAAGGGAGAGTCAGAGACAGAGACAGAGAGAGGACTGCGAGACACCCAGTCAGGATACAGATATCTCCATGAGATAGAGGGGGGTGGGTAATGAAAGTCACCAGTCAGTGTACAGGCATCTCCCTGATAGAGGGCGAGGGGGAACTGAGAGACACCAGTCAGTGTACAGATTTGTCTATTAAGGAGAGGGGGGAGTGGTGCAAGTCACCAGTCAGCGTGCAGATATCTCCCTGATAGAGAGAGAGGACCTGAGACACAAGTCAGTGTACAGATAATTCACTGACAGAAAGAGAGAGTGGGGACGGTAATACCAATCAGTTTACAGATACCTACCTCAGAGTGAGAGAGGGGCGCGACATGAGACATCCCATCATTGTACAGATACCTCCCAGAGAGGGTTGGAGTACTGAGACACAAAGACAACTGTCCAGATATCTCGCTGAGAGAGCAGGATGACGGGAAACTGCCTGGGAGCACTCAGGATTCGTAGGATATGCGAACAGACCATTTGGCCCAAACAATCCATGCTGACCCCGGAATCCCAACACGAACAAGACACACGGGAGTGAGTTACAGATTGGAATATAATTGAAGGGTTCAGAGTGGCTTATATAAAGAATAACAGATACCCAGGAGTGAGTTAGAGACTTCAATCTAATTCAAGATTTCAGGATTTTTTTTGGATAGAAGAACAGGTATCCAGGAGTGAGTTACAGACTGGAATTTAATCGATGGGTCAGGTTGGTTTATATACAGAATAACAAATATCTGGGAGTGAGCTACCCACTGGAATTCAGTCAAGAGGTTGACAGTGGTTTACAAATAGAATAATAGTGGTCTGGGAGTGAGTTAGAGACTGGAATCCAATCGAGGGGATCAGGGTGGTTTAAACATAGAATCACACATACCTGGGACTGCTTCACAGACTGAAAAGCAATACATGGATGTGTGGTGTATTATATATAGAATAACAGATAGCGGGAGTAAGTTACAGACTGGAAACTAATCGCTGGGTTCAGGGTGGTTTATATGCAGAATAATAGATACCCAGGAGTGAGGCACAGACTGGACTCTCATTGATGGGTTGGACCTGGTTTATATACAGATTGCCAGATACCTCGGAGTGAGTTACAGACTGAAATCTAATTGAGGCGTTCAGGGTTGTTTAGATATAGAATGTCAGATACCCGGGAGCGAGTTACTGACAGGAATGTAATCGAGGGGGCTCGGGTGTTTCGTAATCAAATAAGACATATCTGCAAGTGTTTTGCAGGACGGAATCTAATCGAGGGGTTTGGTATAGTTCAAACATGCAATAACAGATAGCTGGGAATGATTTACAGGCTGGAATCTAATAAAGGGTTTCAGTGTTGTTTCAACGTAGAGTAACAGATCCACACTATTTCGTTACAGCTTGAAATTTAATCGACCCGTTCAGCGTAATTTAAAATAACACAGACTTCAGAAGTAAGTTACAGAATGGATTCTAACTTAAATATTCAATATGCTTTATGTATAGAATAACAGATACCCAGGAATTACTTACAGACTGGAATCTAATCTTGAGGTTCAGGATGTTTATATATAGAATAGCAGATGGGGTGGAGTGAGTTAAAGACTGTGATCTCTTCGAGGTGTTCAGGATGATCTATTTCCAGAATAACATACATGTCGGAGTGAGTTACAAACTGGAATATAATCAGTCAGTTCAAAAGGTGGTTTATATGTAGAATAACAGATATCCAGGAGAGAGTTACCGACTAGAATCTAATCGAGGGCTTCAGGGTGGTTATATAAAAAGTCACACATACTTGGGAGTGAGTTACAGACTGGAATCTATTCGAGGAGGTCAAGATAGTTTATATATATATAATGTCAGTTACATAGGAAAAAGTTATAGGCTGGAATTTAATTGCGGTCTTCCAGATGATATTAAAACATTGAATACGACATACCTGGGAGTTGTTTACAGACTGAAATCTAATGGTGTGATTTATGATGATTTATATAGCGATTAACAGACAGTTGAGATAATCTCGGCGTTCAGTGTGAATAATCTAGGAGTTCAGTGTATCGAATAACAGTTAAGCAGGAGTGAGTTATAGACTCTTACCTAATTGAGGGGGTCAGGATGATTTATACATCAAATAACAGATACGCAGAAGTGAGTTAAAAACTAGAATCTAATCGAGGGTTCGGCGCAGTTTATATACAGAATAACAGGTACCAAGAAATGAAGTACAGACTGGAACCAATGCGGTGTTTCAGGCTGATTTGTATACAGAACACCAGTTACCCCGAAGTGAGGTGCAGACTGGAATCAAATTGAGGGGAGCAGGGTGGTTTATATACAGAATAGTAGATACCTGGCAGTGAGTTACACGCTGGAATCAAATGGAAGGGTTGGTGGTGGTTTATACACAGACTAACAGATAACCGGGAAGGAGTTAAAGACTGGAATCTAATCGAGGTTGCAAGGTGATTTATAGATATAATACTAAAATCCCAAGAGTGAGTTACACACTGGAATCAAACGGAGAGGGTCGGGATGTATTATACACAGACTAACGATACCCAAGAGGGAGTTACAGACTGGAATGTATTGGAGGTGTTCAAGGTGAGCTATGTATAGAATAACAGATACCCAGGAGTGTGTTAAAGACAACCTAACTGACATGTTCAGGGTGCTGTTCAGGGTGGTTTATACATAGAATACCAGATGCCCAGGAATGAGTTACAGTCTGGAACCTAATACAAGGCTTCTGGCTGCTTTACATACAGAATACCAGTTACCTGGAAGTGAGTTGCAGATTGGGATATAGTCGAGGTGTTCAGAATGGCTTACATATAGAATAACAGCTACCCATGAGTAAGTTGCAGACTGGAATGGAATCAAGGCATTTATAATGGTTTATATATCGAATAACAAATGCTCAGGAGTGAGTTACAGACTGGAATCCGATCGATGGGTTTGGGGTGGTTTATATGCATAGTAACAGATACACGGGAGCGAGTTACAGACTGGGATCCAATCGAGGAGATCAGAGTTGCTTAGATATAAAATAAATGATACCTTGGTGTGAGTTAAAAACTGGAATCTGATTGAGTGCTTCAGGATGGTTGAGATATAAAATAACACATGCCTGGGAGTGAGTTACAGGCTGGAATCTAATTGAGGCTTTCAAGCGTGTCGAATAACAGATACCCGGGAGCGTGTTGCAGACTGGAATTTTGTAGATGCGTTCAGGATGGTTTAAAATGAGATAACAGATGCCTGGGTACATCTTTCTTTTACTGGTAGGAACCTAATGCTGCGATTTATGACGATTTAAATATCGAATAACAGATACCTGGGAGTGAGTTACAGACTGGAATATAACCGAGGGTCTTGTGGTGGTTTCGATGCAGAATAATAGGTCTTTGGGAGTGGGTTACAGACTGGAATCTCATCGAGGTGATCAAGTTGCCTTTTTATATCGAATAACAGACTCCTGAAAGTGAGTTACAGACTGAATTGCTTTCAAGGGGTTCATGGTGGTTTTCGTACAGAATAACAGCTCCCTGGCAGTGATATACAGACTGGAATCTAATGGAGGAATTTGGCATGGTTTATATACAGAGTAACAGGTAACCGGGGGTGATGTACAGACTGGACTCTAATTGAGGGATTCGGCAACGTTTATATATAGACTAACAGGTACCCGAGAGTGATGCCCAAACTGAAATCTGTGGAAGAAGAGATAACTGCAACTGCGTTACAGACTGAAATGTAATCGAGGTGTTCAGATTGGTTTATATATAGACAGAAGACTCCCAGGAGTGAGTTCCAGATAGGAATCTAATCGAGGGGTTCAAATCATATTAAACGGTTTGTCCATCTACACGAAATTAAAGTTATCATTCTGTCCATAATAGTATCTAAATCTGTGAGATTTAGCAAACAGGTTTTCAATTGACACTTAAAATGTTATAAAGCTTTGAACAGCTCATAAATCTATCAAAGTAAGCAAACTGGCTTTAAACATCCAGTGTGACTCGTGGAGTCATAAACATCGACAGTGCAGAAACAGACCTATAGTCCAACTTTCCCAGTCTGACCAGATATCCCAAATAATCTAGTCCAATTTGCCAATAATTGGCCAATATGCATCCAAACCCTTCCATTTCAATAGCCAGCCAGATGCATTTCAAATATTAAACTTATCTCATCCTCCACCACTTTCACATTCCAGACATGCACCCACCGTCTGCGTGAAACATTTGTGCCTCAGGCCCCCTTTAAATCGTCCCCTCCAATTCTGGACCCCCTCACTTCAGGGAAAATGCCTTGTCTATTGATCCTATCCATGCCCCTCATGAATGTATCAAACTCTTTCAGGTCACCTTTCAGGCATCTCCATGAAAAATAGCCTGAGTCTGTTCAACCTCTCCCAATAGTTTAAGCACTACACTCCCCTTAAAAGCTCATAAAACTGTTATGGTTAGCACAAACACCATCAATACTCACTCACCTTAGGGTAATGCTCTGAACAGACTCAACAGTATGGTGCTGGAAAAGAACAGCAGGTCAGGCAGCATCCGAGGAGCAGGAGAATCGACGATTCAGGCATAAGCCCTCCATCAGGAGTCATTCCTTATGAAGGATTTATTCCTAAAACGTGAATTTCCCTGCTCCTCCGATGCTGCCTGACCTGCTGTGCTTTTCCAGCACCATACTCTCGACTCTGATCTCCAGCATCTGCTGTCCTCACTTTCTCGTAACGCTATTAACAGTTGCTCAATGTGTCATATTAAGCAAACAGATCTTCTCCATGAAGTTAAAATGCCACACTGCTCTTAGCAGCTCATAAATCTGTCAAACTGAGCAAACAGACATTAAACATCCACTCTGGAGGTGTTCAATAATTGCTGGCCAGCCAGTGCTGCTGGCATCCCATGAGTGAATTAAATAATGCTGGATAGTTTTTTTGGTAAAAGCTTATAAACTCTTCAGATCTCGTGAGCAGATCTTAATAACATTATGAAAAGCTCATAAATCTGTCAAATTAAGCAAATTCGCAGTTGGAGCAAAATGCCATCTGGGTATTCAAAACTGGGCACTCTTCTCTTTCTCTGCCTGCTCTTCCGGGGTGGCCTCAGCGCCTGCACCACGAGCACCATCAATGAGTGCCACAATGCTGACTTTGTGCCGGGGGTGCGACTGGCGGCGCAGGGCTATGACGTGGTGACGCTGCAGCCCAAGGGGGCCTTTGTCATCGATGTGAACACCTCGCGCATGGCCAACGGGAACAGCACTCTCTGTGAAAATGAGCTGATGAATGGCGTGCGCCAACGGCTGCCCGTCTCACTGATGGACTGGCGCACCCTGAGCTCCTGCCGGCGCTCAGTCTCCATTCGGCTTTACCGATCGCCGGACAAGCTGGCAGAGTCCGCCAACTCCGCCATCACCAACGACTGGTGGGAGGACCTGCCCGTGCAAACACCCAAAGCTGGTGTCAAGGTGGTGCTGGCTGGATCCCATTCCAAGATGGTGGAGTTTGGCACCACCCACTCCCAGAGCGATCGCTACAGTTTCACCAGTCAACAGTTCCAATGCCTCTACTACCAGAATCGGGTGAAGGGCAAGCCCCTCTTGGCTCCTGATTTTCAACGCTCCCTCTCTAGTCTCCCAGCCAGCAACGTCGGCAATGACACATACCCCTACCAGAAACTGGTGGCCACCTACGGTACCCACTACCTCATGGCGGTGGAGCTGGGCGGGAGTTACAAGGACGTGACGGCTATTCGGACGTGCAAGGCGGTGTATGAGGGCTACACTGCCGAGGAGGTTAAGGACTGCCTTACGGTGGAGGCCGGTGTCAGAGTGGGCCTCACCACCAAATTCTCGGAGGGCTACAAGCGATGCCAGGAGAAGGCGTGCTCCATGAAGCACAGCAACTTCCACCAGGCCTTCGGCGACCGGGAGACGTGGGTGACGGGGGGGCCGGACAGGACAGGGGGTGGACCTCTTCTTCTCCAGGGACGGCTCGGCCTTTGCACGCTGGACGGAGAGCCTACCCACCCGCCCGGGCCTTGTGCGCTATGCCCTGGAGCCGCTCCACCACCTCCTGCCCTCCGGCGACCCCAGGAGGAAGACCCTGCGGCGCTACATCAGCAACTACATCACGGGCAATGCCATCTTCCAGAACTGCGGTGTAGGCCCTCGGTGTCCTCACGGGTCCTACCCCGACCCGCGCCAACCCTGCTCCTGCCTGTGCCGTGCAGACAGTTGTGTTGACCGGAACTGCTGCTCCAAGGGGAAGGTCGCCTGATGGTCACCATCAAGGTGGGCCGGGACCTCTGGGGGGGACGTCTTCTCGGGCACCGACGGCTACGTGGTGGGCATGTACGGCCAGGCACAGGCCAGGACCTCCGTGATCTCAGGCAACAACAACCCCAAGTGGAACGCCAAGCTGGACCTTGGCCAGGTCAAGGCCGATAGCGGGAACAATCTGAGCATCGGGGTCTGGGATGAGGATGTCATAACAAGCAATGACCTCCTGGGCAAGTGCCAGGTCAGACTGATCTCCGGCACCCATGGCAAGGTCTGCTACCTCAGCTATGGCAAGGTGACCTACGACTACATCTTCACCTGCGGCCCCCACCTGGGTGGTGCCACTTGCCATGATTACATGCCCGACCCTGGCAGTGTTCCCTTCACCACTGCCCTGGATGCAACCGTCCACACCCTCCTTCTCAACCCACACTTGCCCAACACACGCTCCAAATCGCCATTCCCCACGATCTAATTCCCCTGACCTTTACCTCTGACAGTGTCTTTCCCAGACTGTATCCTTGCTATCCCCATTGTAGCATTGTAAGCCCTGTACAACATGGGAAGCTCTTTGCCATTACACCAAAACGCTTTGAAGGCTTTTTCCAACCGCACAAGCAGTTCTGTGCACAAGATTTGTCTAATCTTTCACTTTCTCAATAAATCTAACTGTGCATTTAGCTTGTTCCATGTGACCTGTCTGCACGGGCACACTCGGTCAGCGAGCTTGTGGAGTGCTGTGGGGCTGTACATGACGGGCATGGTGGGTAAAGGAAAAAAAAGTGTTCTGGCGCATTTACACTCAAAAGTATAGGCAACTTTAAGAAATTGGTGACAACGGGGGAATCTGAGCACAGGATAAATTATGTTGTGATACATTGGTGCAACAGCTGGTCAGAGATCAGCTTAACTTCCCCAGGACAATCGTAAGCTGCTCTCTGAAACTCACCTGAGTCACGGCATAAATCCCAGTGGTAGTGCAGCAACTCAATAGCTGCAGTATGAAGTTTAATTCCATCAGAAAAAAAATGTGTAGATATCGTGTTTGGCAAACCAACCAGTACATGCTGAATCATATAGGATAGAACATTCGTAAAGGCCGCAACTGCATGAAATTGTCCGAGATAGCCATCAGTAAGAAAATGGATTTCCTTCGATTCTTCAACTCTGGGTCTCTAGGATTCTCCCAAATGCTGGGGGCCTGGACTCTCATAGAACATAGAACATAGAACATAGAAGAATACAGCGCAGTACAGGCCCTTGGGCCCTCGATGTTGCGCCGATCCAAGCCCACCTAAACTACACTAACCCACTATCCTCCATATACCTATCCAATGCCCTCTTAAATGCCCATAAAGAGGGAGAGTCCACCACTGTTACTGGCAGGGCATTCCATGAACTAACAACTCGCTGAGTGAAGAACCTACCCCTAACATCAGTCCTATATCTACCCCCCCTTAATTTAAAGCTATGCCCCCTTGTAATACCCGACTCAATACGCGGGAAAAGGTTCATACTGTCGACCCTATCTAACCCCCTAATCATCTTGTACACCTCAATCAAGTCACCCCTAAACCTTCTTTTCTCTAGTGAAAACAGCCCCAAGTGCCTCAGTCTTTCCTCATACGATTTTCCTTCCATACCAGGCAACATCCTGGTAAACCTCCTCTGCACCCGTTCCAATGCCTCCACATCCTTCCTATAGTATGGCGACCAAAACTGCACACAATATTCCAGATGCGGCCGTACCAGAGTCTTATACAACTGCATCATGACCTCAGGACTCCGGAACTCAATTCCTCTACCAATAAAAGCCAGTACGCCATATGCCTTCCTCACCGCACTATTTACCTGGGTGGCAACTTTCAGAGATCTGTGTACATGGACACCAAGATCCCTCTGCTCATCCACACTACCAAGTATCCGACCATTAGCCCAGTACCCCATCTTTTTGTTATTCTTCCCAAAGTGAATCACCTCGCACTTAGCTACATTGAATTCCATCTGCCACCTTTCTGCCCAGCTCTGCAGCTTCTCTATATCCTGCTGTAACCTGCCACATGCTTCCTCACTGTCAACAACTCCTCCGACTTTCGTATCATCCGCAAACTTGCTCACCCAACCTTCTAACCCCTCTTCCAGGTCATTTATAAAAATGACAAACAGCAATGGTCCCAAAACAGATCCTTGTGGAACACCGCTAGTGACGGCACTCCATGAAGAAACTTTGCCATCAACTACTACCCTCTGTCTTCTTCCATCCAGCCAATTTCTAATCCAAACCTCCAACTCACCCTCAATGCCATATCTCCGTATTTTCTGCAGTAGCCTACCATGGGGAACCTTATCAAACGCCTTACTAAAATCCATATATACCACATCTACCGCTTTCCCCTCATCAACCTCCTTCGTCACCTTTTCAAAGAATTCAATAAGGTTTGTGAGGCACGACTTGCCCTTCACAAAACCATGCTGACTATCCTTGATCACATTATTCCTATCCAGATGTGCATAAATCCTATCCCTTACAATTCTCTCTAAGACTTTGCCCACAACAGAAGTGAGACTCACCGGCCTATAGTTACTAGGGCTATCCCTACTCCCCTTTTTGAACAAGGGAACCACATTTGCTATCCTCCAGTCTTCTGGGACTACTCCTGTAGACAAAGAGGACATAAAAATCAAGGCCAATGGCTCTGCAATCTCCTCCCTTGCTTCCCAGAGAATCCTAGGATAAATGCCATCAGGCCCAGGGGACTTATCTATTTTCACCTTTTCCAGGATTTCCAACACCTCTTCTCTACATACCTCAAAGCCATCCATTCTACTTATTTGTGCCTCAGTATTCTCATCGACAACAATGCCCTGTTCCTGAGTGAATACTGAAGAAAAGTATTCATTCAGTGTCTCCCCAATCTCTTCCGCCTCCACACACAACTTCCCCCTACTATCCTTGACTGGACCTATTCCTACCCTAGTCATTCTTTTATTCCTAACATACCTATAGAAAGCCTTAGGGTTTTCCCTAATCCTATCTACTAAGGACCTTTCATGTCCCCTCCTTGCTGCTTTTAGCTCTCTCTTCAGGTCCTTCCTGGCTACCCTATAACTCTCAATCGCCCCAATTGAACCTTCACGTCTCATCTTGAGATAGGCCGCCCTCTTCCATTTAACAAGGGATTCCAATTCCTTATTAAACCACGGCTCCCTCGCACGACCCTTTCCTTCCTGCCTGACAGGTACATAATTATCAAGGACACTCAGTAGTTGCCCCTTGAACAAGTTCCACATATCATTTACACTCTTGCCTTGGAGTCTACTTTTCCAAGCCACACATCCTAAGTCATGCCTCACCGCATCATAATTTCCCTTACCCCAGCTATAATTCTTGCCCTGTAGTACACACTTATCCCTCTCCATCACGAGTGTAAAAATCACCGAATTATGGTCACTATCCCCAAAGTGCTCACCTACCTCTAATTCTAACACCTGGCCTGGTTCGTTACCCAGAACCAAATCCAGTATGGCCTCACCTCTTGTTGGCCTGTCTACATATTGTGTCAGGAAACTCTCCTGCACACATTGAACAAACACTGACCCATCTAACGAACTTGAGCTATAGCTTTCCCAATCAATATCAGGAAAGTTAAAGTCCCCCATAACAACCACCCTATTACTGTCACTCATCTCCTGAATCACCTTCCCAATCCTTTCTTCAATGATTCTAGGACTATTAGGAGGCCTGTAAAAGACTCCTAACAGGGTGACCTCACCTTTCCTATTCCTAACCTCAGCCCAAACTACCTCAGATGGCAAGTCCTCATCCATCGTCCTTTCCACCGCTGTAATACTATCTTTGACAAGCAATGCCACACCTCCCCCTCTTTTACCCCCACCTCTGACCCTACTAAAACATTTAAATCCCGGAACCTGCAACAGCCAATCCTGTCCCTGTTCTAGCCATGTCTCCGTAATAGCCACAACATCGAAGTCCCAGGTACCAACCAACGCTGCAAGTTCACCTACCTTATTCCGTATACTTCTTGCATTGAAGTATACACACTTCAAGCCACTTCCCTGTTTACAGGCACCCTCCTTGGAAATTGATGCCATGTTCCTCACCTCCCTACACTCCAGGCCCTGCACCCTGAAGCTACAATCTGGGTTCCCATGCCCCTGCCGAGTTAGTTTAAACCCCCCCCAATAGCACTAGCAAACCTCCCCCCAAGGATACTGGTTCCCCTCAGGTTCAGGTGTAGACCATCCTGTTTATAGAGGTCCCACCGTCCCCAGAAAGAACCCCAGTTATCCAAAAACTGGAACCCCTCCCTCCTGCACCATCCCTGAAGCCACGCATTTAATTGTTCTCTCTCCCTATTCCTCGAATCTCTATCACGTGGCACGGGTAACAAACCAGAGACAACAACTCTGTTTGTTCTAACTCCAAGCTTCCAACCTAGCTCCCTGAAAGCCTGTCTAACATCCTCAGCACTCCTCCTACCTATGTCGTTGGTGCCAATGTGGACCACGACTTCGGGTTGCTCCCCCTCCCTCTCCTGTGGGCTCTGCTGATCACGAGGATGTGTCTGACAATAAAAGCATTGCACAACAGGATCAGGAGAAATGGGAAGCCTGGGGTGGGAATCGTGTAGACGAACGTGGCTGCTACCCAGAATGGTGAAATGTCAGCATACAATTTAGATTAGATTATCTACAGTATGGAAACAGGCCCTTTGGCCTAACAAGTCCACACTGTCCCTCCGAAGAGCAACCATGCAGACCCATTCCCCTAAACTAATGTTCCTAACAATATGGGCAATTTAGCATGGCCAATTCATCTGACCTACACATCTGCACTGTGGGAGGAAACCGGAGCACCCGGAAGAAACCCACGCAGACATGGGGGGAATGTGCAAACACCACACAGACAGTCACCCAATGTGGGATTTGAACCTGGGTCCCTAGTGCTGTGAGACAGCAGTGCTAACGACTGAGCCCCCGTACCGCCCAGACAAAACCGCGGTTGGTTCACCAGCGCATTCCACTCCGTCAAGACAAAACACCAGAAAATGTTCTTTGAACCGCTCGGCACAGTTACTGTCCACAGAACCACAGCCGCTGTTCCCTCATTGCAATATGTACTTTTCAGCTTCAGGCAACAGAAGGCGACAAATTAGTCCAAGGTGAAAGTGATGGTGAACCAGACTGATCAGTCAGTTGCTGCATAGAGTATGACAGTGTGGATGTTACACAGAGGAATGGACTCCAGGAAATGAAAGTGATCTTTAAAAGTAATTGGAATGTGCCTCAATATCAGATCGAGAAGAGTAACCAGTATGTCAGTTATTGCCATGGCAACCAGGTAACGGGTGATGCATTTTGAGAGACCGTAATTTCCGTTACACAATATACCGTCATCAGTAGATTAGCTGTGTGGAAGGAAAACATACAGGGACATCAGAAATCCCGTCGGACACAAAATAATGGTTTAACTCAGCACCAATTGACAGTTTAAAATGTCCCTTCTTGCATTGGTTATTATATTCAAATGATCACACCCAGTTCTGATCATGCACTTGGAGATGGCAATGGACCTGGCAAACATCTATAGAGCATCAGAAAGCTGTAGAAATGGGTTAGTTGCATAGAACAATCAGCTCAGATTGCTTGGGTATAATTCAAACTGATTGGTCTAATTCGAGTTGGCTTTTATCTCTAGGCAACTGGCTACTGTAGTGGCTGAACCAAATGGTTATATTGTATCTTGTCCAGAACGCTTGGTGCTGTCAGGTAGTACTGCCAGCTTTTAACTTTACTCAAGGTACAGTATACTTCTAGACCTTTATAACAATCCTCAGAGATAACACTTTGAGGGAAGCTTCCAATAACACAATCAGGGTGGCTGTTGACCTAAGGTTATGGATCATCACATAGAGTTAACGAGACATAGAGATCCACAGCACAGAAACAGACCCTACAGTCCAACTCGTCTATGCCGACCAGACATCCTAACCCAATCCAGTCCTAATTGCCACCCTTTGGCCTATCTGCCTCTGAATCCATCCTATTCATGTCCCCACCCAGAATGCTGTATTGTGCCTAGCAGGTCATTCCATACACGCACAGACCTCAGAGTGAAAAAAAAGTTGTATCTCATATCCATTTTAAAATTGCCCCCCTTACTCTCATCGGATGCACTCTAGTTCTGGACTCCCAGACCCAAGGGGAAAGACCTTGTCTATTTACCCTATTCATGCCCATCATGAATGTATTAACCTGTATAGTGTCACCTCTCGGTCTCTGACGCACTAGGGAAAACAGCTCCCGCCTATTTAGCCTCTGCTATAGCTCACTCTAAACCTAGCAACAACATTGTCAATCTTTATTGAATCTTTTCAAGTTCACAACACCCTTCCTGTCTCAGGGAGACCAGAATTCCACGCAAAATTCCAAAAGTGGCCTCACCAATGACCTGTACAGGCACAACATTACCTGCCAACTCCTATACGCAATACAATATCCAATAAAGGAAAGCATAGCATTCACCTTTTTCACTATCCTGTGTACCTGCGATGGGGTACTGGGCTAATGGTCGGATACTTGGGAGTGTGGATGAGCAGAGGGATCTTGGTGTCCATGTACACAGATCTCTGAAAGTTGCCACCCAGGTAAATAGTGCGGTGAAGAAGGCATATGGCGTATTGGCTTTTATTGGTAGAGGAATTGAGTTCCGGAGCCCTCAGGTCATGTTGCAGTTGTATAAGACTCTGGTGCGGCCGCATCTGGAATATTGTGTGCAGTTTTGGTCGCCATACTATAGGAAGGATGTGGAGGCACTGGAACGGGTGCAGAGGAGGTTTACCAGGATGTTGCCAGGTAGGAAGATCGTATGAGGAAAGGCTGAGGCACTTGGGGCTGTTTTCATTGGAGAAAAGAAGGTTTAGGGGTGACTTGATAGAGGTGTACAAGATGATTAGGGGTTTAGATAGGGTTGACCATGAGAACCTTTTTCCACGTATGGAGTCAACTATTACGAGGGGGCATAGCTTTAAATTAAGGGGTGGTAGGTATAGGGCAGATGTTAGGGGTAGATTCTTTACTCAGCGAGTCGTGAGTTCATGGAATGCCCTGCCAGTAGCAGTGGTGGACTCTCCCTCTTTATAGGCATTTAAACGGGCATTGGATAGGCATATGGAGGATAGTGGGCTAGTGGGTTAGGTGGGCTTGGATCGGCGCAACACCGAGGGCCGAAGGGCCTGTACTGCGCTGTATTCTTCTATGTTCTATGTTCTATGACTCCAATTTTCAGGAACTATGAACCTGCAGTTCAAGGTCTCTTTGTTCAGTAATACGCTCCAGGACCTTATCATTAAGTGTTTAAGTCCTGCCCTGATGTGCGTTTCCAAAACTCAGCACCTCAGACTAATCTAAATTAATCTCCTTCTGATACTTCTCCACCCACGACATCATCACAGAGCGATTGAAATCCTCTCTCCCACTCCAACCCACCTCGTACCTCAATACAGTCGAAAACATCGCTGGTCTATTGTGGTAGTGAGTTACTGAGCGAAGGAGTAGAGGAAATTGTCTGAGGGTACCAGGCAATCTGGTCTCTGAGTGTGGTCGGCTATTTGCAAGCAACGTTTAAGAGGGTGGGCTGAGGGGAGAGCATGTTCTGGTAATATTATCACAGAATCCCAACGATGTGGAAACAGGTCATTTGGCCCAACAAATCCACACTGACCGTCCGAAGGGTATCTAGAGGTATCCACCTACATTTACCCCTGACGAATGTTTCAAACATGACAGGCAATTTAGCATGGCCAATTCACCTAAGCTGCACAACTTTGGATTGTGGGAAGAAACTGGGACACTCTGAGCAAACCCAGACAGTCACAGGCCGAACATGCAACCTCCACACAGACAGTCGCCCTGA
Source organism: Chiloscyllium plagiosum (assembly GCF_037043375.1). Taxonomy (NCBI): domain Eukaryota; kingdom Metazoa; phylum Chordata; class Chondrichthyes; order Orectolobiformes; family Hemiscylliidae; genus Chiloscyllium; species Chiloscyllium plagiosum. Next base: position 40,499,643 of record NW_028270179.1, read on the forward strand.
GGCTGGAATTGTACCCGGATCCCTGGCGCTGTGATGCAGCCGTGCTAACCACTGAGCCACCGTGCCTCCCACAATCGTCGGTACATTGTTCATTCAGAAAGAGAGGCAGTGGTCCCAGAACCCGTGTTCGTGCCTCTCGATGGCAGATTATGGAGTTTTAATTCAAAACAATAAATGATGCCGAGGAAATTGCTGCCAATTGTCACAAATCAAGCTTGTCTGGTTGGTCGAAGCCTGGGTGAAAGTGAGGGCTGTAGATGCTGGGGATCAGAGTCGAGAATGTGGTGCTGGAAAAGTGCAACAGGTCAGGCAGCATCCGAGGAGCAGGAGAATCGAAGTTGCGGACAGCAGCCCTTCATCAGGAATATAATGATTTACCGATGAAGGGCTTTTTGGGGCACTGCCTGCTTGTGACTTTTAGAAATAACTCAGACACAGGCATAGGTGAATGGATTAGTAAGTTTGCAGATGACACTAAAGTCAGTGGACAGTGTGGAAGAATATGGAAGGTTGCAGGGAGACTTGGATAAACTGTAGAATTGGGTTGAGAGGTGACAAATGGAGTTCAATGCAGATAAATGTGAGGTGATTCACTTTGGGAAGAATAACAGGAAGACAGAATACAGGATCAATGGAAAGATTCTTGGTAGTGTGGATGTGGACAGGTATATTGGAGTCCATGTACGTAGATCCCTGAAAGTTGCCACCCAGGTTGATAGTGCTATTAAGAAGGCTATTAAGTGTGTTAGGTTTCATTGTTAGAGGGATTGAGTTCTGGAGCCGTAATGACATGTAGCAACTATACAAAATACTGCTGCAGCTGCACTTGGAATATTGTGTGCAATTCTGGTCGCCGCATTACAGGAAGGATGTGGAAGCATTGGAAAAGGCGCAAAGGAGATTTACCAGGATGTTGCCTGGTCTGGAGGGAAGGTCTCACGAGGAAAGGCTGAGAGAATTGGGTCTGTTCTCATTGGAGAGAAGAAAGCTAAGAGGGGATTTGATAGAGACATACAAGATGATCAGAGGATTAGATAGAGTGGACAGTGAAAGTCTTCTTGCTAGCATGATGACACTAGCCTGTACAAGGGGGCATCGCTACAAATTAAGGGGTGATAGATTTAAGACTGATGTCAAAGGCATGTTCTTTACTCAGAGAGTGGTAAGATTAGATTAGATTACTTACAGTGTGGAAACAGGCCCTTCGGCCCAACAAGTCCACATCGACCTGCCGAAGCGCACCCACCTAGACCCATTCCCCTACATTTACCCCTGCACCTAACACTACAGGCAATTTAGCGTGGCCAATTCACCTAACCTGCACATTTTTGGACTGTGGGAGGAAACCGGAGCACCCGGAGGAAACCCACTCAGACACGGGGAGAATGTGTAAACTCCACACAGTCGGTCGCCTGAGGCGGGAATTGAACCCGGGTCTCTGGCGCTGTGAGGCAGCAGTGCTAACCACTGTGCCACCGTGCCGCCCCCGCGTGGGCGTGGAATGCCCTGCTTGCCAATGTAGTTAATTCAGTCATATTAGGGAGTTTTGAACAATCCCTGGATAAGCACATGGATGAGGATGGAATGATGTAGGGGGATGGGTTTAGATTAGTTCTCAGTTTAATCTCAGTGCAATTCTGGTCGCCCCATTACAGGAAGGATGTGGAAGCATTGGAAAAGGCGCAAAGGAGATTTACCAGGATGTTGCCTGGTCTGGCGGGAAGGTCTTAACATCGAAAGCTGAAATGTATTGTTCTGCGCTGTATTGTTCGATGTTCTATGTTCTAAGACAGGTATGGCACCACCCAGCGAAGATCACCAACCAGTGACAATTCGGGTTGTCCAGCTCCCATCTCGTTTTTGAGCAAAGTTGGTTGTGGCCGATTGGCAGGATCTGAATCAACCTGTCTATGGTTTCAAATTTGGAACCGGAGGGAATTATTTCAGAATACGGGATCGCCCATTGCAGACAGAGGTGAGTAGGAATTTCTTCTCTCCGAGAGTAATGAATCTTGACCACAAAGTGCTGCAGTGGCTGGCTCATTCAGTATATACAAGGCTGAGAGAGAGAGAGAGAGAGAGAGAGAGAGAGAGAGAGAGAGAGAGAGAGAGAGCATTTTATTTCTAATCTGGCTGGATAATGAGAGATTGTGGAGGAAAGTGGTGTTGAGAACGATTGGATTACACATGAAGAGGCAGAAGACTTTCAATGGGCCGAATGGCTTCCACCTGCTGCTCCGTCGAACTGATTTATGATTGAACACGCTGCCAGGGATTGGCAGGTAGAGCTCAGGTTTGTGAAGATCCTGCTTACCTGTGAAAAATACAATCTTGTTTGGCTCCCTTGTGTTCGGTCTCTCTCTCTCAGGTTACACAGCAAATATGTCAGTTGAGCAGAGCTCTGTGCAGTCAGACAAAGGGAAAGTTCTGTAACACACCAGCGCAGTTACTCACCAGGTACAGCAACAGCAGCGAGGAGCGGGTAGGAGATCTGCTTGATCCTGAGGACAGCACAATACACCTCCAATTCAACACTTGTCCCATTTTCACGCTGCGGCGTAAGATTCAATTTTCTCAGATTTCACTTTCCCCTCTCCGGCCTTTCTCTCTGTCTTTCTGTCTGTCGGTCTGACTTTCTCCTCGCCTCTCTTTCTGTACCTTCATCTCTCTCACTCTGTCTCTCTCTCTCTCTCTGTCTCACGCTCTCTGTCTATCTCCCTCTTCATGCGTCTCTCTCTGTTACAGTACATGATGTTGGGACTGACAGACTGTGCCAGGTTAAGCTGGTATCTGAACACTTTAGGACATGTTTTACATTTCTCCATGGATATGTTGGTGAGTTGCCACTGTCACTTACAAATGGCACACATCAGCATTTCGTAGCAGCTTCCTGTGCGGCTTAGGAGGGGCATGAACAGGATAAATTGACAAGGTCTTTCCCCCCTGGGGTGGGGGAGACTGAGGGGGTGACCTTATAGAGGTTTATAACATCACGAGAGGGACATGGATAGGGTAAATAGACAAGGTCTTTCCCCCCTGGGGTGGGGGAGACTGAGGGGGTGACCTTATAGAGGTTTATAACATCACGAGAGGGACGTGGATAGGGTAAATAGACAAGGTCTTTTCCCCCTGGGGTGGGGGAGACTGAGGGGGTGACCTTATAGAGGTTTATAACATCATGAGGGGGGGATATGGATAGGGTAAATAGACAAGGTCCTTTACCCCTGGGGTGGAGGAGACTGAGGGGGTGACCTTATAGAGCTTTATAACATCACGAGAGGGACATGGTTAGGGTAAATAGACAAGGTCTTTTCCCCCTGGCGTCGTGGAATCCAGAACTGGAGGGCTTAGCTTTAGGGTGAGAGGGGAAAGAAATAAAAGTGACCTAAGGGGCAACTTTTTCACAAAGAGGATGGTACGTGTATGGAATGAGCTGCCAGAGGATGTGGTGGAAACTGGTACAATTTCAGTATTTGAGAGGCATTTGGATGGGTATATGAATAGGAAAGGTTTGTCGGCATATTTGCCAGGTGCTGGCAGGTGGGACTACATTGGGTTGGATTATCTGGTCTGCATGGACAGGTTGGACCGAAGGGTCTGTTTCCATGCTGGACATCTCTATGGCTAAGACTCTATGTCAATGACCTTCTAGAAATCTGAATACATCACGTCAACTGGCTCACCTTTATCTAACTCTCAAGCATCTCAACACTGTCCACGCCAAAGCAGCCCCCTACATCGACATGCTCACACGTCCCTTCATCACTCACTCCAAAACCATCACCTTTGAGAAGTGTTTACCATCTATGAGGTGCAATACAGAAATTCACCAAGGGTCTTGAGACAGCACCTTCTAAACGGATTAGATGTCTACCTTTAATAGCAAGGACAGCAGATACATGGGAACACCAGCCTCTTCGAATTTCCTTCCAATTCACTTGCTATCATGACTTGGAAATAGCTCGGTTATGACTTCAGTGTCACTTGGTCAAAATCATGGAGCTCCCTTCCTAACGGCACTGAGTGGCTCGCCCCTCCATTCATCAGGTACTGCAGTGGTTGAAGAAATCAGATCACTTCCACTGTCCTTGGAGTGTGAATGCTTCTGGTGCTCTGCATAGTCAGAGTGTCTGCACTGAGGGGGCTTGACACTGTCGGAGGGGCAGTGCTGAGGTAGCTCTGCACTGTCAAACCAGGATTGTTGAGGACGCCTCACACTGTAGGGACTCCGCACCATCAAAGAGTTAATACTGAGGGAGAGCACCGCAGTGTTGGAGGGTCTGTGCTGAGGAAGGGAGGGAGGGACAGAGAGAATGGAGGGAAGCAACAGAGAGACAGATAGAGAGGGAGCTAGATAGGACAGAGAAAGAGTGAGAGGGAGATAGAGAGAAAGAATGGGAGAGAAAGGCAGATTTCGGGAGAAATAGAAGGAAGTATGTAGAGGGAGCGAGGTTCAGAGTGAGAGAGAGAAGTGGAGAGACAGAGACAGAGGCGAAGAGACACAGTAATTGATAGAGACAGAGACCATAAGGACCAGAATACAATTCGGTCCTTTGGTCCATTATATCTTTTATCAGTTTGACAATAATTTACTGCACTGGAACTTCCGTCCTGAGAGTATCTGTGTTCTCCCTGCACCAAATGGACTGTCGTGATACAGTAAGTCATCTTACCATCACATTCTCGAGAATGGTCTGACCAGAAACTCAAACATCCCATCCAGGATTAAATAACAGTAATCAAGGAACGGGGTGTGGGATGTTACTCGGAGGGGATCTTGCAAGGAGTGGTGCTCCCCCTCCTTCGTCTGCTGCCCCTCGTCCTTCTAGAGTGTTAGGGAGGTCGCGTTTAGAAGGTGCTAACATTTGAAGGGGCCTTGTTGAGTTGTCCAGATGGAACACCCTGCTGTTATTGTGCATTTTGTGGTGGACAGAGCGTGTGTTGAAAGTGGGGGTCAGCGTCTCAATCGAGTAGAGGGGAGCGTGTTCTGGTGACGCAGAGATTCTCGAGTGTGCAGGAGCTGATCGAAGAGAATATCGAAATATTTCTCCTTCACATTCAGTGGTGACACCAATATTGTTTCCCTGCGCTATCAACATGCTGGTGCTCCTAACGCTGAATTCCATACATCCCCCCCCCCCACCCCACCCAACCAATATCAGCATCCTGAGGGTTACAATTGCGGGAGAATCCAAACATTATCACTTAATGTAGAATAGTGGTACCATCTCTGAATCACATCACCATCAAAAACCTGAACGTGACCCTTCATGACTTCATAGTTACTGTTACAGTGTGCATCCAAATGCAGCTTGACCGAGACACGATGTACATGCTTTGGCTCACTATTGGCAAGGGTTCTGGGTATTGCGGCTGCACAAAGAAACCCTGGAGTATGCCGTATCATTCATTCACAGTGGCATCGCAAGGACAGGATAGTGAAGAAGGCGTTTGGTAGGATTCCCTTTGTTGATTGGAGCACCGAGTGTAAGATTTGGGAGGGCATGCTGTGCCTGTACAGAACATTGGTTAGGCCACTTTTAGAATATTGAATGCAGTTCTGATTTCCCTCCTACAGGAAGGATGTTGTGAAACTTGAAATGGTTCAGAAAGGGTCTAGAAGCATGTTCCCAGGATTGGGGAGTGATGGGGTTGTTTGGTCTATATGGGGAGGATGAATATGCTAACGTTGTTTTCCCTGGGGCGTCGTGGCCTGAGCGGTGGCCCTTCGAGAGGTTGTAAAATCATGAGGTGAATCGACAAGGCAAGTAGACAAGGTCCGTTCACTGGGTTGGGGGGCGTCCTGTACTCGAGGGAGAAGGTGTAGTTTGAGAGGGGAAAGATTTCAATGGGATAAAAGAGGCAATATTTTCATGGAAAGGGTGGTGCGTGTATGGAATGAGCTGCCAGAGGATGTGGTGGAGACTGTTACAGGGCATCTGTTTGGGCATATGAAGAGGAGGGTTTGGAGTGATATGGGCCAAGTGCTTTACGTGGGAACAATTAACATCAAAGAAAAACAAATAATCTAGCTCATTTGACAAAGGCGAATTGCGTGAAATCTCACCATTTGTAAAGTTTTCTTGATGAGAATTTATTGAGTTTGTGGAAAGAGCAGAACTTTTGAAGCTGATGTATTATTCAATGTGGCAAAGAAGAGTTTACACCTGGTCGTTAGGAAGTCTCTACCAAACCTGGAATCGTTCTATAGAATGGAGAGGGAAAGGAAGTGGGCGCCCTGTCAGATTCTTTGTCTCACTTTCTGAGCCTCACTCTGTCTCTCTCTGTCTCCATCGCTTTTTGATTTTCTCCTTCCTTTCCTCTCGATCTCCTCATCTCTCCCTTTCTGTCTCTGACTCTCTCTGACTCAATGACACTGTCTCTCTCTCTCTTTCTCTCTCACTCTCTCACTCTCCTCTCTCTCTCTTTCTGTGTGTGCCTATCCAGCTCTACCCCCATCCCCGAGTCTGTCTACCACTCTTATTCTGCTTCTCTATCTCTGTCTCTCCATTTCTCTCTTTCTATCTGTATTCCAACCTGCCTGGTTCTCCTCCATTCCTTCTTCCTGCTTCTGTCTTCCTTGAAATCCCTTTCTCTCTCTTCCGCAATTCTGTATCTCTCTCCCTAATTCACCCTGTGTCTATCTTTCTCTGCATGCCTCTCTGTCTCTCTTTGCCTCTCTCGCTCTCTCCTGGTCACAATCCCAGGCCCCACCATGTCTCTTCCTTTGGCTATCTCTCGCTTGCTGATGATCTGTCTGTCTTCCTCACTGTATCTGTCATTCTGTGTCGTTCTCGTTCTCTGCAGGCCCACACACTTTTACCAAGGAACAGGTTGTAATGAGTGTTGATCATTAATCCGGGGGATGTCTATTGACTGTTCAGAATTGGAGAGAAAGATTGACTTCTGAGGCTTTTTAAAATCTTCATTTGCATTAATCGAACAATGATTTCACGGAGCATACCTATGGGATATCTCAAGGCAATTATAAACTGCTCTCTGAACCTAGTCTGAGTCACAGCATAAATCCCAGTGTTCGTGCAGCAACTCAGCAACTGCAGTATGAAGCTCAATTCCAACACAAAACTGGGTAGGTACAACGTCTGGTAGTCCAACCAGTGCATGCAGATCCATATAGAATAGAACATTAATAATGACCACAACAGCATGAAATTGGCTGAGATAAACAGCAATAATATGATGGATTTTCTTCGGCTCGCCATCTCTGGGTCTCTGGGCCTCTCCACGCTGCTGGGGGCCCGGAGTCTGTTGCGGCCTCTGCTGGTTACAATAATGTGTCTCACAGTGAGAATGTTGCACAACAGGATTAGGACAAATGGTACACCGGGGGTGAGAATGTTGTAGACAAACTCCATTGCTACCCAGATTGGTGAATTGATAGCGTAATGTCTGATCAGACAAAACCAGGGTTGGTTCACCAATACATATCGCTCCGTCAACGTGAAATACCAGAAGATGTTCTTCAAACAGCTCAGCACGGTCACTGTCCCCAGAACCACAGCCGCCGTTCTCTCAGTGCAGTATTTACTTTTCAGCTTCTGGCAACAAATGGCCACAAATCGGTCAAAGGTGAAAGTGACAGTGAACCAGACAGAACAGTCAGTTGCTGCATAGAGCAGGACAGCGTGGATATTACACAAGGGGATCGACGCCAAGAAACGAAAGTGTTCAGCAAATGTAATTGGAATGTGCCTCAATATTAAAATCGAGAATAGTAACCATTAGGTCACTAAGTGCCATGGCGACCAGGTAGCGGGTGATGCATTTCGAGAGACCACAATTTCCCTTGAACAGGATCGCTATCGTCACTAGGTTGGCTGTGTGGAAGGAAAACATAGAGGAGCATCACAAGTCCGTTTGTACACAAGATGACATTTTACCTCACCATCAATTCACAGTATTAAAAGTGCCATTTTGCACCTGTTATTATATTCAAATGATCACACCTATGAATGATTATATGCTGGAAATCGGAATGATCCTGGAAAACATCAATAGAGTACGAGGAATGTGGCAGAAGTGTGTTAGTGGAAAATGAGCACAGCTTTCCAGTAAACATAAATGGGACACTAATAGTATCGAAAATTGGATGCCATCTAATATGGATAACTACATATGGAAATTGAATGGTAAGATAAGCTGGCAAATGATAGGACGAAAGATGGTTAAACAAGTGTTGATATAGAACAAAGAACAAAGGACATTTACAGAGCAGGAACAGGCCCTTCGGCCCTGCAAGCCTGAGCCTTTTGAAATCCGCTGTCGAAACCTGTCACCAAATTACAAAGGATGTGGATCCCTCTGCTCCCCACCTACTCATGCATCTGTCCAGGCGCATCTTTAAATGAATTGACTGTGCCTTCCTCTACTACCTCTGCTGGCAACGTGTTCCAGACACCTACCACTCTCTGTGTAAAGTACTTGCTGCGTGTATTCCCCTAAAACTTTCACCTCTCCCTTTGACAGCGTGCCTTCTCATTATTGAACCCTTCGCCCTGGGAAAAAGCATATCTGTATCTCACCTGTCTATACCCATCATGATTTTGTAGATCTCATTCAGGGTCACCCTCAATTTCATTTTTTCTAATGAAAACAATCTTAACCTAAACAACCTCTCTTCGTAGCTAGCACCTTCTGAAGCAGGCAACACCCTTGTAAACCCTCTCTGCAACGTCTCTAAATAGTCCACATCCTTTTGGTAATGTGGCGACCAGACCTATACAGAGTAATCTAAATGCGGCTGAACCAATGCCTTGTACAAATGCAACATGACCTGCCAGCACTTATATATAATCCCTCATCCGATGAACTTAAACATACTATATGCCTTCTTGACCACTCTATCCGCCGATGCAGCAACATCTAGGGTACAATGGACTTGAACTCGCAGATCTCTCTGCTCATTAACCTTTCCCAAGGCTCTTCCGTTTACTGTATAATTCGCTCGAGAATTAGACTTCTCAAAATGCATCACCTCACATTTGCCTGGATTGAACGCCAACTGCCACTTGACCACACATCTCTCCAGTCTATCTATATTTTCCTGTATTTTTACAGTCCCTTGTGCTTTCTCTACTCCACCAATGTTCGTGTCATCTGCTAACTTGCTGAAAACTAACGGTGCCCTCTTCCAGATCATTCATGTATATCAAAATAATAGTGGCCAACACTGATCCATGTGGAACACCACTGGTCACATTTATCCATTTCGAGTACCTCCCTTCAACTACTACCGTGTGTCTCATGTTGCTCAACCAGCTCTTATCCACCCAGCTAGAACGCCATGCACACCATGCGACTTCAGTTTCTCCATTAGTTTACCATGGGGTACCTTATCAAATGCCTTACTAAAGTCAATGTATATGACATCTACTTCCTTTCTCTCATCTATCAACTTGATCACTTCCTCATAGAACTCTATTAAATTGGTAAGGCATGATCTCCCCCGCACAAAACCATGCTGTCTATTACTGATAACCCCATTCTTTCCCAAACATACGTAGGTTTTATCCCTTAGTACTTTCTCCAACAACTTTCTCACCACTGACGTCAGGCTCACTGGTCTATGGTTGCCCGGAATATTCTTACTACCATTCTTGTACAGGGAGACAACATGAACAACTCTCCAGTCCTCCAGCATCTCACCTCCGTTTAAGGATGCTACAAAGATGTCTGTCAGGGTCACAGCTATTTCCTCTCTCACCTCCCTCGGCAACCTGGGATAGATCCCATCCGGTCCTGCGGATGTGTCCACCTTAATATCCTCTCGCTTACCCAACACATATTCTCGACTTACGTCATTGTGATCCTGACTAATCAATCTTCTATCTCTAATCTCAATATTCATCATGTCCCTCTCCACAGTGAACCCTGATGCAAAGTAATCATTCAGAATCTCACCCATTTTCTCAGGTTCAACACACAACCTTCCTTCCTTATCCTTTAGTGAAACAATTCTTTCTCTAGTTACCCGCTTGCCTCTTACATAAGAATAAAAGTGTTTGCGGTTTTCCTTATTTCTGCCAACTGAAGCAATTTCATGTCCCCTTTTCGCCCGCTTGATTCCTTGTATCAAACTGGACCTACTCTGCCGATATTCCTCCAGGGCCTGTTCTGTCCTTAGCTGCCTGGACTTGATGTACGCTTTCCTTTTCCTCATGGCTAGTCGCACGATTTCTGTTGTCTTCCACGGTTCACGAATCTTGCCATGCCTATCCCTTCCTTATAACGGGGCATGCTTTTTCTACACTATATTTCACGTATCTTTGAAAGCTTCCCACATATCAAATGTGGACTTCTTTTCAAAGAGCTGTGTCTAATCCATATTTCCCAGCTCCTGCCGAATTTTGATACCATTGGCCTCAGCATAGTTTAGTACTTCTCGCTGAAGACAACTCTCATCTTTGTCTACAAATATTCTAAAACTTACAGAACTGTGGTCACTATTCCCAAAGCAATCCCCCACTGCAACTTCTACCACCTGGCCTGGCTCCTTACCCAAACACAAGGTCCAATACAGCCCATTCCCTCGTCAGACTATTGGCATACCACTCTGGAAAAGTCTCCTAAAAGCTTCCTACGAATTCTGTCCTATCCAGACCTCTGAAAAAAAGTGTATCCCAGTCAATGTAGGGAAAATAAAAATCTCCGTTCATCACCACCCTGTTGCCTGTACATCTTTCCATAACCTGTTTACCTATTTATTTTTCTACCTCAGGCTCATTGTTGGGAGGCCTGTAATACAGCCCCAACAATGTAACTGCACTCTTCTTATTTCTCAGTTCCACACATAATGCCTCAATACTCAAGCCCTCCTTAGTGTCCTCTATTAACACAGCCGTGATATCATCCCTGATCAGCAAACAACTCCTCCCCCGCTTTTACTTCCCTCCTTGTCCTGTCTGAAGCATCTATATGCTGGAAAATATCTGTTGTTGTGACATTTTGATAAATTGGTCTTACATTCCATTTGCTCCTCTGCCTACGCGTCCATAGCTTACTTCCTCACTATTGTCGTAGTTGACTTTCTCATCGACACCCAGAGATGGCATTTTGAGAGGAGCTCCCCATAAAACATTCGGGCTTAATGGAGACCTAACGTCATTGGCAATCACTTAGAATTAAGAAGTAATAGTGCTCTACAGCACTGAAACAGAACCTCCTGTCCAGTTTGTCCATGCCAGTCAGATGTTGTAAATTAATCTAGTCCCTTTTGCCAGCATTTGGCCCACATGCCTCTGAACCCTTCCTATTCATGTCACCATCGATGCCTTTTAAAATGGGTTGTTGTACCAGCCTCCATCACTTCCTCTGGCAGCACATTCTATGCACGCACCACCCTCTGTGTGTAAACGTTACCCCTCAGGTCCCCTTTAAACATTTCCCCTCATTCTAAATCTAGACCCTTTAGTGCTGCACTCCCCCACCACGGGAAACTTACTTTGTCCATTTGCCCTATCAGGATTTATGCCTCTCAGGATTTTATAAGATTATCCCTCCAGTGTAAACAGCACCAGGCTATTTAGCCTCTCCCTATGACTCAAACCCTCCATCCCTGGCTACAACTTTGTCAATCTTTTCTGAACTCTTTCAAGATTCACAGCGTCCTTCCTGCAGCAGGGAGACCGGAATTGCACACAAAAATCCACAAGTGCTCTAACCAATGTTCTGTACAGCCGCAACATGACTTCCCAAATCCGGTACTCAGTGCTGTTACCAACAAATGGAAGCATACTAAACCATCTTTTTCACTATCATATCAACCTGCGATTCCACTTTCAAGGAACGATAAATCTGTACTTCAAGGTATCTTTGTTCAGCAACACTCCCCGGGCATCACCATGAAATGTATCCATCCTTCCCGGATTGGCATTTCAACACCTCATATTTATCTAAATTATACTCCACCCGCTAGTCCTCAGATCATTGGACCATCACAGCCCTGGTTAACTTCGCTCTCTCTCTCTCGCTCTCTCTCTCTCTCTCTCTCTCTCTCTCCCTCCAACAAATTCCCTCCCTCAATATAGTTTAGACCAGAGCCTGTCTCGAGGGTTGTGGGAGAGTCACTGTTAGAAGGGTTAGACTGAATTGTTTGAGGGCACCAGGCAATTATCCTGCTGGAGTCTCTGAGTGAGGTTGGTTGGTGGTAAACAGTGTTTTCAAGGATAGGGTGGGTTTTGGGGGAGAGCATGTTCTAGTGACCTTGTCATAGAATCCCTACAGTGTGGAAACAGCCCATTAGGCCCAACACATTCACACCGACCCGCTGAAGGGTCTCCCACCCAGACCGAATCCCTTCCTTATTACTTTACATTTCCACTGACGAATGCACATGAACTACACCTCCCTGAACACTCTGGACAACTTGTCACGGCCAATTCACCTGAACTACACATTTTTGGATTGTGCAACGGAACCATAACACCTGCAGCAAACCCACGCAGACATGGGGAGTTTGTGCAAACAGACAGTGGCCCGAGACTGGAATTGAACCCGAACCCTGGAGCTGTGATGCAGAGATGCTAACAACCGAGTCTCCATGCAGCCCGTAGTTATTGTTACATTGTTCGTTCAGAAACACAGATAATAAGGCGTGAACCAGGGTTGGCGCAACTCTATGGCATATTGTCGAATTTTGATTCAATCAATAAACGAGTCCAACGATGACGAGGAAACTTTTGCCAATTGTTAGGAATAAAATGCATCAGGTTCCATACAAGCCTAAAATGACACCACCCAGTGAAGGTCCGAAACAGTGACTATCCTGGTCCACCAGCTCCAATCTCAATTCTGAGCAAAGGTGGCTGTGGCCACTTGGGAGTCAACCTGGAAATGGTTCCAACTTGCATCAGAGGGAATTATCTCAAAATAAGGGATCGCCGATTGAAGACAGAGATGAAGACAGCTTTTTCCTCTCCGTGAGGATTGAGTCTATGGGACTCTCGATCATAGAGGGATGCTGTGGTTGGGTCATTCAGTATATTCAAGGCTGAGAGAGAAAGAGACTGAGATTTCTAATCAGACTGGAAATGGAGATATCGTCTAGGAAAGTGGTGTTGGGAACTATTGGATTAGCCATGATGTCAGTGAATACCAGAGACGTTTCAATGGGCCAACTGGCTTCCTCCTGTTCCTCTGTCTAACTGATTTATGATTGGGCACACTCGCCTGGCGTTGGCCGGTGTGGGGGAGTGTGGATTCTGCTCGGTGATGAGAAAGACTAGGATGCTGGGCTCCCCAATGTTAAGTCCATCGCTCGGGTTACACAACAGGAATCACAACAGAGGAGAGATCTGTGGAGGCAGACACAGGGAAGGATCTGTAAACCACCAGCGCAGTAACTTACCGGGAACAGCAACAGCAGCGAGGAGCGGGTAGTATACTTGCTCGATTCTGAGGAGGACAAAATGCACCTGATTTGATGTTTCGACGCTTATTCCCATTTTCTGTGTGCACCAGAAGGTTCAGTATTCTCAGGCTCCAACCTCTCCTTGCTCAGCTCTCTGTATCTTGCTTGTGCCTGACGCACTATTCCCCTCGCAGTGTGGGACCCCACCTCAAAATGTGCGCTTATTAATCAGAGAAAGCGTCCCTTCAGGGACACAATCAGCGCGCTCAGAGACTGGGATTCATTTACTGAACAAACCACTTGGGTTAACCCCTTCTCCTCACAACAGCTTCGCCACTGCTTCACGCTTCCTAAAGGATTATGGCTTTGTCTGCTGTTGGGAAAGGACGATGGGAATAAAGGAAAACAAAGTGGACCGACTCTGTTGTATAAACACTGGGGAATTTGGCAAAGTTAGCAAAGTGTATTTATAACTGATCACGTGTATGTTGCCCAATGAAGAATGCTACTCTGTGGCTGAGTGGTACCAAGTGCATGTGTGCTATAGAAAGGCTGCTTGAGAATCGCTCTCGCATTGGTTGAGATTCCCTTTTGGGTGCTTTGAGTCCAGGAATGTGTGGGAAAGGTGCTTGTGGAAGGAGATTTGGCGAATCTCCCCAGTGTGTCTTATAGATGGTGCAGTGGTGTGTGCGTGGGGGAGGGAGTGGGTGTTTGTGGATGGCATGCCAATCGAATGGATCTCTTTATTCCTGGATGGTGTCACACTTTATTGGGGGGAGGGGGGGGGGCACGGACAGCCAATCCGAGTCATAATTTCTACCTTAATCTTCACAATGCAGCAAAATACAAATCCTCACTGATTCTCAAATCTCGCCCAACTATTGCACGGCAAGGCTTCCGAGTAAGCAATCCCAGGAATCACATTTCAATTCCAGCTTGGCATTTCAGCAAAAGACTCAGAAAGGTGTGACTTTTGGGGCAATTGTCAACGAAATGTGTGAAGCAGGTTTTTCACACAAAGAGTGGTGAGTGCCTGGAACGCGCTGCCAGAGTAAATGATGGAAGCAGACGCAATAGGAGCGTTCAAGAAACGCCTGGACGAATACATCATAGGGAAGGGAAGAGAGGGAGGTGGATCCTGCAAGTAAAACCAGTTTTAGTATGGAAGGGCAAAATATATCAACGCAAGCTTGGAAGGCCGAAGGGCCTGTTCCTGTGCTGTTCTCTTCTTTAGTCTTGAACCTGTTGGTCGAGCAGAATGATATAGCAAAGTAATCGTATCGATGACTATGCTTTAAACCCAAGAGCCTTTGTTTCCAGCCCCATTCACCAAAAAGACAGACAGGCAAACTCAGTTGAGGAAGGTCAACTCCTCCCAACCTCTTAAAATTACCAACTCTATGCTGTTAAATGTCTGGGAACAAAGAACAAAGAACAAAGAAAATTTACAGCCCAAGAACAGACCCTTCGGCCCTCCAAGCCTGAGCCAATGCAAACCTACTGTCTAAACCTGTTGCCCAATTCCGAACCATCTGAGTCCCTTTGCTCCCACCTACTCTTGCATCTGTCCTGACGCATCTTTAATGAATCCATCGTGCCTGACTCTACTACCTCTGCTGTCAACGCGTTTCAGGCACCGACCACCCTCTGTGTCAAGTACTTGCTGCGTGTATCCCCCTTAAACTTTTCACCTCTCACCTTGAAAGCGTGATGTCTCGTTATTGAATCCTTCACCCTGGGAAAAAGCTTATCTCTATCAAGCCTGTCTATAAAATTCATAATTTTGTAGTCCTCAGTCAAGTCCCCACTCAATCTCCTTTTTCCTAATTGAAACCATCCTAACCTATTCAATCTCTCTTGATAACAAGCACTTTCCATAGTAAGCAACGTCCTTGTAAGTCTTCTCCACAGCCTCTCCACAGCACCCACGTCCTTTTGGTAATGTGGCGACCAGAAATGTACACAGTATTCTAAATACGGTCGAATCAATGTCATTTTTAAATTTTAACATGACCTGCCAGCTCTTATACTCAATGCTCCGTCAGATGAAGGCAAGCATATTACATGGCATCTTGACCACTCTATCCACCTGTGCAGTAGCCTTCAGGGTACAATGGACCCGAACTCCCAAATTTCTCTGCTCATCCACTTTTCCCAAGGTTCTTCCGTTGACTGTATAACTCGCTCCAGAATTAGACTTCCCAAAACGCATCACTTCACATTTGCCTGGATTGAACTCCATCTGCCACTTTTCCGCACAACTCTCCAGTCTATCTATATCCTCCTGTATTCTTTAACAGTCGCCTATGCTTTCTGCTACTCCACCAATCTTCGTATTATCTCCAAACGTTCTGATCATTTTCTCAGGTTCGACACACAGACTTCCTTATCCTTTAGTGAACAAATCCTTTCTCTAGTTACCTGCTTGTTTCTTATTTAAGAATAAAAGGCTTTGGGATTTTCCTTAATTCTGCTCGGTAAAACTATTTTTGACCCCTTTTAGCCCACTTGATTCCTCGTTTAAGACTGGGCCAACTCTCCCAATATTCCTCCAGGGCCTTCTGGGAGTTGGAAGCGTGCCCAGATTAGCACCAATTGCGACTTGCCCCCATTTGGCGAGAATTTGCCGAGTATGTGGAGAAGCAGATGTTTTGGCGAAGACAAGGTTTCAGTGAGGCAAAGAAGATGGTTGCACGTCATTGATACGAGTCCTCGACCAGAGCTGGAATTGTTCTGTTGAATAGAGAGGGAAAAGTGATTCATCAATGTCAGTCTCTTCCTGTCTTTGTGGCTGTCGCTCTGTCTCTCTGCAACCCGATTATTCCTTCCTCTGCTCTCTCTGTCTTTCTCTCCATCCACTTCTGTCTGTCTGTCTGTCTGTCTCTCTCTCTCTCCTCCTGGTCTCTCTCTCTCTTTCTCGGTGCCTCTTTCATTCTGAGTCTCTTCTCTCAGTTTCCATCTGAGTTCCCACTGGAACTCCCTCTCTCTTCCTCTCCCTTTCTGTCCTACTCTTTGTCTCTCCCTCTGTCTTTCTGTCTGTCGGTCTGAATTCCTCCTAATCTCTCTTTCTATTTCTCCAGCCTCACTTTCTGGCGTTCCAAATGTGAGCTCTTACTGTCTAGCGAAGAACTGCTGTCATCTTCTTTGATTTTACTATCTAGCTTACTCTCATATTTCATCTTCTCTCCCTTATTTTATTATTTATTTATACTGTGCTGATTTTTAAGTGTTTCCCAATTCCTTGACCCTCACCTAATCTTCAGTACGTTGTATGTTTTTTCTTTTTCTTCTATGCTGTTCCAGTCTTCCCTTGCCAGTGATGGCTGTTTCACCCTTCCCTTTGTCTGCTTCTTCGTCCTTGTCACGATATTTTCTTGTGCATCTCGAAATGCCCCCATGGATTTCCTGTCATTGCTGATCCACCATCTTCCAATCAACTTCGGCCAGTACCTCCTCCCTCATGGTTTCGTAGTTACCTTTATACAACTGTCGTGCCATTACACCTGTTTCCATGCTCTCCCTCTCAAACTGCAAAGTGTTTGCTCACTGCTTCCTGGAATTGGGAAAATCCCAGACGATCTGCCCAAAAAGCATAGGAGCAGGAATGAGGCTATTGAGCCCAGAGAGTCTGCTTTGTCATTCAATCATGGCCGATACGTTTCTCAACTCCATTCTCCTTCTTTCTCCCTGTAACCCTAGACACCTTTGACCACCAAGAACCTATGCATCTCCTTCGTCAATGTACTCAATGGCCTGGACTCCACAGGCTTCTGTGGCAAAGACCTCCATAGATTTACCACTCTCTGGCTGAAGATGACTCGCCTTATATCCGTTCAAAACAGGATTTCCTTTACTCTAAGTCTGTGCCCTCGGTTCATAGACTGCTTGGAGCAGAGAGAATGTAACTGCAGCAGGACCACACAACGTGAGGGGCGCGTGTTTGATTGCAGCCTCGGGGCAACTGTCTGTGTGGAGTTTGCTCATTCCCCTCTTGTCTGCGTGGGTTTCATTCAGCGATGCAAAGGTGGGCATGTTCAGTGAATTGGCCATGCCAACTTGCCCATAGTTTTTAGGGATGTATCGGCCCGGTGCATCTGTCAGGGTTAGATATAGGTTAATAGGCGAATGAATTGGATTTGGAAGGCTTACTGTTCCACGTGTCAATGTGGACTTTTTGGGATGAAGGGCCTGTTTCAACACTGCAGGGACTCGATGACTCTACCTCAATGTCGACATATGCATGGATTTGTCAGGACATGACAATCATTATGTACTGAGTGTCAGTGTTCCACAGCGGCCTCTACACCGAGAGACATAAACCCTCTACCCACGAACTGGCTGAAGTGTGTGGGCATCATTGATCCTCGGGAAGTCAGTTCATCATTCAGAATTATGAGAAAAATTGATTTCGGCTGTTACTTGACCTTGGGTTATTCAGGTCTATTCGCAACTTTAAGGATGGGGTCGAGCATATGACGCAGCACAGTCATTAGATTAGATTAGATTAGATTACTTACAGTGTGGAAACAGGCCCTTCGGCCCAACAAGTCCACACTGCCCTGGCGAAGCGCAACCCATCCATACCCCTACATTTACCCCTTACCTAACACTACGGGCAATTTAGCATGGTCAATTCACCTAACCTGCACTTCTTTGGACTGTGGGAGGAAACCGGACCACCCGGAGGAAACCCACACAGACACGGGCAGAACGTGCAAATTCCACACAGTCAGTCGCCTGAGTCGGGACTTGAACCCGGTTCTCTGGCGCTGTGAGGCGGCAGCAGTGCTAACCACCGTGCCACCGTGCCGCCCATGTAGTCATCAACTACTCTCTGAACTTAGTCTGAGTCTCAAGCGTGGGTGCAGTAACTCAGAAGCTGGAGGATGAAGCTCAGTTGCATTATCAAACGGCAACAGAATGGAATTGGCTGTAAAACGATGGGTTTCCTTTGGCCATCTATGTCTGGGTTTCTGCGAATCTCCCTGCTACTGGGGCTCGGAGTTTGTATCTGACACGAACCCTCTACCCACGAACTAGGTGAAGTGTGTGGGCATCATTGATCCTCTGGAGCTCAGTTAATCTTTCAGAATTATGAGAATAATTGATTTCGGCTGTTACTTGGCCTTGAGCTATTCAGGTATATTCGCAATTTTAAGGATGGTATGATGCAGCACAGTCATCGACTGCTCTCTGAACTTAGTCTGAGCCTCAAGATAAATCCCAGCGTGGGTGCAGTAACTCAGTAGCTGGAGGATAAAGCTGAATCCCATTCTCAAACTGTCTCAAACTCCAGACTGACAGTCTAAAAAGTGCATGCGAATCCAAACACAAAAGAGCATTAATAAAGACGGCAAGAGAATGGACTTGGCTGTAAAACGATGGGTTTCCTTTGGCCATCTACGTCTGGGTTTCTGCAAATCCCCCCGCTACTGGGGCTCGGAGTTTGTATCTGACAGAGAAAATAGTGCACAACAGGAAAAGGAGAAAGGGGGATGCCTGGGGTCAGAATGTTGTCGAAAAACTCCATTGCTCCCCAAGAATGGTGAGCGCTCAGCATACAATCTAACCCGACAAAACTAGTGTTTGTGGATCAACACATACCATCAGCATGAAATACCAGAAAACATGTTCAAACAGCTGTGATGTGGAGGTGCCGGTGTTGGACTATGGTGGGTAAGATCAGAAGTCACAAGCCACCAGGTGATATTTAAACAGGGTTATTTGTAATCAGAAGCCTTTTGTGCACGGCCCCTTCGTCAGGCGAAGTGGAAGGAAGCGCGGAGAGATGATTTCAAGTGAGTGCCCGGGCTTGGGAGTGTCAAAAGATCGGTGCAAATGGTGTGAGTGGAGAATCGACAGGATGAATAACAAGTCTCTGCAGGTGACCAAACGTGTCAGACAGTGCGAGTAAAGTGTCAACAGCTGAATGGCGAAGGGCCGACCTATGATCTTCAGGTCAGCGTCCTCCAAGGGTGGCCTTCGAGATACATGACAACGCAGACTCGCCAAGCAGAAACGGATCGCCCAAACCCTGTCCCCATGAGGACGGCCTCGACCGTGATCTTGGGCTCATGTCGCGCTGCATGTAACTCCACCACACTGCTCTGTGTTGGTAAAATCTTCCTTCTTGTCCTGTTTTGACACCTCGATAACTTGTTATTATCTCTTTGCCTTAATTAGTGTGTACATTTCTGGATAACGTGTTACTTTGTTTCGAATCTCGATAGGTGACTCTGTAACCTATAAATTATTGCAGGCATTTGGTTTGTCTCCAGCACCATTTTATTTTTGATTTTTTTTTAAAATAAGTATCCCTCTGCCTTAATTAAGCGATCACATTGATCGCATTTAACACAGGTAACACTGTTAATTTACTGAAATTATCTTGCCATGCTCTCTCCATTTATGAATTCAATGGCTGTGCACATCCCTCCACTTCACGTGATGATGGAGTAGCGCTCAGAAAGCTTGTGACTATCAATATACCAGTTAGACTCTAAACTGGTATCGTCTGACGTGTGACTTTAAACAGCTCAGCACAGTCACTGTACCCAGAACCACAGCTTCAGTCAGCAAATCAGTCTAAGATATAAGTGACGGTGAGCTAGACAGAGCAGTCAGTAACAACATAGAGCAGGTTTTTCCACACGGTGGGGGCACTGGCTTATGGTGAGAGGGTAATGATTTATAGGGGAACTAAGGGGCAATATGCTCAAGCGTAGGGTGGTGTATCTATGGAATGACCTGCCAGAGGAGGTGGTCCAATGAAAACATTTTTTAAAAAGTATCTGGATGGGTTTATGAAAAGGAAGGGTTTACAGGGATATGTGCCAAACGCTGGCAAATCGGACTTGATTAGGTTAGGATATCTGGATTAGGTTAGGATATCGGCATGAACGAATCGAACCACATTAGAATTGAATTGGCCATAAAACGATGCATTTTCTTCGACTTTCTATGTCTGGACTTCTGTGTGTCTCCCTGCTACTGGGGCCTCGGAGTTTTTAATCTGTATTGCACATCTCAATGGCTCTATGATAGTGTGGATAATACAAATGGGGATGGGCTGAATGAAGCAGAAACCCCCTGGGTAATACAAATGAGAGGGAACCTGACCATTCTCCCTCGACTTTCAACTGCATTGTCAACACTGAGTTCCACTGCCAACCACCTACCCCTCTACCAAGCCCGCTATGATCAAGATTCTGGGGGTTTCCTGAAACTGAATGGTAAACCTATACATGAATCCTGAGGCGACAAGACCAGGTCAGAGGTTGGGAATCTTGTAGTGAGTAACTCTTCTCCTGACTCCCCCCCCCCCCCCCCCCCGCCCCCACCAAAGCCTGTTCCACTATCAACACAGCACAAGTCGGTCGTGTGAGGGAATATTCCCCACTTGTCTGGATGGATGCAGCTCCAACAACATTCAAGACGTTCGACACTATCTGGGACAGAGCAGCCCTCTCGTCGCTCGATCGACATGCTAACCCACGCCTTTAACACTCACTCTAACGAGCGTTATGTTTTGGCAGTGTGTATCATCTCTGACGTGATTGCAGAAATTAGCAAGGATTCTGAGACAGCACCTTCTAAACCGAAGAAAAGTCCATCATTAATGACAAGCACAACACATTCATGGGAACACCAGTCCCTGCAAATTTCCTTCTGATTTACTTGCCATCATGACTGTAAGGTGCCTGGGTTACGACTTCGGTGTCACTTGGTCAACACTCTGGGACTCACTTCCTAACCATACTGCCTGGGGTGTCCCTGCATGCACAGGGGTTTTCAGTGGTTCAAGAAGGCATATCACCAACACTTTGGTAGGAGGGTCAATGCTTAGGGAGGAGAGGGTCCGTGCTGGTGAAGCTCCGCTCTGTTGGAGGATCAGTCCTTGAAGAGCTTTGTGTTGTCGGATGGTCAGTGCTTCGGGAGGTCTGAGTCGAGAATATGGTCTTGGAAAAGTAGTGTTTCGGGCAAAAACCCTTCATCAAGAATCTTTGAAGGAGCTCATTACTGTCAAAGAAGAAATAAAGAAAATTGTTGAGTGTTGCTGAGGAAACCCTGTAGTGTGTGAGGTTCAAGGCTATGGGGTCTACACGCTGACAGAGTTAACAATGATTGAGTGCCAAAGTGTTAGAGAGTCAGTGCAGATAAAGATGGGGAGTGATGGAGAGAGTGAGGGGACAGCCACAGGAAGACACAGGTACAGAGGGATGGATAGAGGGAAAGAGAAAGAGAGGGAGGGATAACCAGTGTCAGAAAGAGATGGGGACAGGGATGCAGAAAGGGGGAGACAGAGAGGGAGAAAGTGATAGAGAGAGCGAGAGCGAGGCAGAGCGGGAGAATGAGAGACATAATAAGAGGGATGGGGAGGCTCAGACGGTGAGAGGTCGAGACACAGACAGAGAGAGTGGAGAGAGTGTGTGAGAGAGGGACAGAGGCAGAGAGAGAGAGAATTGGAGAGATAGAGAGAAAGAACCCGAGAAAGGGAGAGAGAAAGAGACCACAAGAGACAGGAGCAAAATGAGGTCCTTTGGCACATTGTATATATTATTCTTCTGTAAATAATGTACTGACCTGGAACTATCGCACTGAGAGTATCTGCGCCCTCCGTGCACTAAATGGTCTTTTGTGATCGACGCAGTCAGGCAAAAGTTAGGACTGCGGATGCTGGAGATTAGAGTTGAGGATGTGGGGCTGGAAAAGCACAGCAGGAATTCTGATGAAGGGTTTTTGCTTGAAACGTCGGTTCTCTTGTTGCTCGGATGCTGCCTGACCTGCTGTGTTTCTCCAGCACCACACTCTCGATACAGGCAGTCAGCTTACCATCACATTCTCGATGGGAAGTCGGAGGGGTCTGACCAGAAACACACATGTCCCATGACAGATTTCAATAAAGATAATCGCGGGACTCCAACATATGGTTACAAAGCATCCATTCAAAATTGAAGATTAAGATAATTTAACATAAAACTTCAGATCGATGGTTCTGAAGCAGATCTTTTTGTTTTGTTTTGTCATGATTATCTGTAGGTAGCGATTAATGAAACATCTCCCTGACGCATTGACGAGGTCACTTTTCACGTCTACGTAAAATCAACATGAACTTTCTTCAGGGTCCGCGTTTCTCTATTTGTCCGACTTTGTGTTCTCCATTCTGCCTTTGTGCACATTTGCCCACTTGGAGATTCCCACATCTTCCCAGTGCAGGACACTCCAAAGCATTCATTGAAGACTCGAACTGAACACAGCTATTCAATAGCAGCTCCGCACTACCTACTCAAGGGCAGCCAGGGAACCACAATATGGACCACAGCAACTGGGTACTTCCCATCCCATTCCAAATTCCACGAAGAGAGGTCTTTCTGTTTGGCAACAAGTCGGTCACACAGCCTTCAGGACCGTGTCTTTGTTACAGCAGATTGGATCTATCCCCATAGCTATGCTGTCCCCTATGCCTACTCCACTTGTCTTTACTCCCCCTGTTTCAATAGCACTGTGAGGCAGAGTGCCATGATCACTCCACTCTCCCTCCCGGCAGTCCTTACTCCCATCCACACTGGGAGAAAGAACCTCATTCTTGTTGGAGAACAGCAATATCTGAGGCCCCTCCAAAGCTAACTTCTGGATCCCAATAGCTGCCTCCCTCGCAGTCACACTGTCCTGTCCCTGACGAGGGTTTAATTCTGATGTAAGTAATGTAAGGGGTTTGACTGCCTCCTGAAAGAGTGACCAGATAACTCTCGCCTTCCCTGATGTGACATTGCCCTCAGTCATTTGTGTGAGCAGCCAATGTTTCCTGCAAATGTGGTCCCTGAGTCTTGGCCCAGCATCCAGCAACTCCCACATACTGCAGCTGAAACACATCACCTGCCCAACCCTCCCCACTCGACCTAGGTAACTTGCATGTTGAATATTGTAAAAAGGTGTTTTTCTTAACTGTACTCTTCAGCAACAAAGATTCCTCCCGATTTTAAGCAAAAAATTTCCTCAGTACAATGATGGATTTGCTTTAGCTTTCAACCTCTGGGTTTCTGGGAATCTTCATGCTATTGAGGGGCCATGATCTTCTGCGGTCTCTGCTCGTCACGAGAATGTGCCCGACAATGAAAACGTTGGACCACATGATCAGGAAAACTGATAAATCTGGTGTGAGAATGCTGGCGATGAACTCAATTGGTACCCAGAATGGTGAATAGACAGCATAACTTGTAATCAGACCAAAAACTGGGTTGGTTCACAAGCACAAATCGTTCCGAGAGCATGAAATATCATAAAATGTTATTTAAACAATTCATCATAGTCACTGTCCCCAGAACTACAGCCGCAGATCTTTCTGTACAAATGTGCTTTTCAGCTGCTGGCATCAAACGGCCATAAATCAGTCAGAAGTGAAAATGACAGTGAAGCAGGCAGGACAGTCATTGGCTGCTTAGAGCAGCCATGATGCAGAGGAACCCTTGTTGGACTGGGGTGGATGACGTTAAAAATCACCCAACATCATTTGGCTGATGAAGGAACAGTGTTCTGAAAACTCATGCTTCGAAATAAACCGATTGGGCAATGTGATTTTTAACACTGCTTATAATAGGGCAGCATGTATATTACACAAGAGGATGGGCTCTAATTGGGGGAAACTCACCCTTGAAAGTAATTGGAGTTTGCCTCAATATTAGATTGAGAATAATAGCCAGGAGATCAGTTACTGCCATGGTGAGAAGATCACAGGTAATGTGTTTCGATAGACCGCGCTTTCCCTTTGCGAGAATCACTATCGTCACTAGGTTAGCTGATAGGGACATTAGAAATGCGGCTGAATGCAAGATGACATTTTAACTCCACGGCAATTCAAAACTACAGATGTGCCTTTTTTACATTCAGTTTTTCATAGAAATGATCGCACACATTACAGATGATGTGCTGGAGATAGGAATACTGCAGAACGACATCAATAGTGGAACGCAAAGTGCATAAATGGCGGGAATGAAATAATGACAGTAGATTTCTGATTACGTGTGGAGTAGAAAATTCATAGTTGGAAAGGAAACTTAACAGGGACATCAAAAATCGCAAGAATTGTACACAAAATAATTTGAAAAATCTGAAGGAGAAATTGAATGACAAGATAAGGTGGTAGCTGATAGTTAAAATGATCATCAACAAGAAAAATGTCTGTCTGGTTTTGTGACATTGACATAAGTTGGCTTCATATTCCAATCTCTCCTCTCCCTCTGAATTAATAACTCAGATTCCTGTTAGAGTCGGAAGTGACGTTCTCACCCGCACTCGGACGTAACACATTGAGTGAAGTTCCTTATGAAGGGAAAGCAGAGATCCTCTGGTGACACAGTGAGGGTCCGCAGAGACCTGAGTCATTCAAAGTCACCAAAAAGCAAACCCAGTTAACTCCTCTCGCCAAATCACACCTCCCACTTAATATTGTTGAACAGTCTAGAGGGTTATGAGAGTGTCAATGAGGGAAGGGGTAGCATTAATTGTCAAGGTCTTCTGGTGTAGGGAATGAAAAATCTCCTTTGGGAAGGAAGCTGTGTTCTCGTTTGCCAATATTTTTAGTTGGACCTTTGACAGGAAGTTGTGCACGGGGCTGCTGGGTAATACTGATGTGCGCCATGTGGAAATCGACAGTGGGAACACCCTGACACGTCCAGAGAAATATTCAGTTCATTGTTTCAAAGGGTTCATGATGCGGAGGAACCGGTGTTGGACTGGGGTGGAAAAAGCTAAAAGCGAGGAAGTGAGACAGATGGAGCGAAATGGATTGGCAGAGACAGACTGAGAGCGACAAAGAGAGAGAGTCAGATAGTGAGATGGGTGGTCAGAGAGAAAAGGAGAGAACAGACAGAGAGAGAGAACGAGAGAGGGACAGATAGACATTTAGATAATGGAGAGACTAAGAGAGAGATAGAGAGGTAAAGGAAGAGGGAAGGAGAGGCATAGAGAGAGAGACAGAGAGAGAGAGAGAGAAAGGGCAGGGAGCAAGAGGGAGAGGCTGAAAGTGAGAAGAACAGCCATCGATACAGAGTGAGAGAGTTGCAGAACCAACTTATCCATGCATCATATCCGCGTTAGGGAACTGGAGATGGAGCTGGACGAATTTCAGATCATTTGGGAGGTTAAGAGGGTAACTAAGAGTAGCTACAGGTTACAGTCACACGTCAGGTACAAGAAAAATGCAGATTGGTTACAGTAGGGGGGGACGAAAATGGAACGGTGAAGGCATCTCCTGTGGCTGTTACCCACAATAGTAAGTATCCCGTTTTCGATATTATTGGGGGAATGACTTACCATTGCACACAGGAGTGCACTGGCAGGCAGGCAGGAAGGTGGTTTGAAGTGTATATACTTCAAAACCAGGAGCATCCGGAATAACATGGGTGAACTTGCAGCATCGGTTGCTATTTGTGACTTTGAGGTTGTGGCCATTTCGGAGACATGGCTAGGGCAAGGACCAGGGGTAAGTCATGGCATACAGGTCTCTGCGACTGTGTCTCTCCCTGTTTCTCAGCGTGGAAGGTGGAGAGATGCAGAGCATTAGTCACTGGGACTCCATAGTTAGGGAGACAGATAGGATATTCTGTGCGAACAAGAGAGACTCGGTTGGTGTGTTGCCTCGCAGTTGCCACGGTCAGTGATGTCTGAGATCGTGTTTTTGGAATCTTGAAGGGGGAGGGGAAGCAGCCCCAAGTTATGGTCCACATACACACCAACGACATAGAAAGGAGAAGAGATGGGAATGTAAGGCAGAGATTCAAAGAGCTAGGGTAGAAACGTAGAGCTAGAGCAAACAAAGTTGAATCTCCGGCTTGTTAGCGAGTCGAGAAATAAGAAGACAGCAGTTGAACACGAGATTACAGGGATGGTGTAGGAGGTTGGATTCGAACCGGTAGATAATTGAGACTCGTTCTTGGATAAGTGGGACCTCTTGATAGTGGGACCTCTTGATAAGTGGGACCACCAAATATGATAGTGTACACCTGAATCAGAGGGATACCAATATCTTGGAGGGAAAATTTGTTCTTCAACAGGGTTTAAACTAATTCCGCAGGGGAATGGGATCCTGAATTGTAACTCCAGTGTACCGGAGTTTGAGAGTAGTGAGGTCATGAATAAGGTTTCAAGAACACAGGAGTGCACTGGGAGGCAGGCAGGAAGGTGGTTTGACGCGTATCTACTTCAAGACCAGAAGCATCCGGAATAACATGGGTGAACTTGCAGCATCGGTTGCTATTTGGGGCGTTGAGGTTGTGGCCATTTCGGAGACATGCTAGGGCCAGGACAGGAATGTTTGTTGCAGGTTCCTTGGTTTCAGTAAGAGCAGGAAGGTGGTAAAGGTCGGCGGGGGTGGGGGAGCATTGCTAGTCAATGACAGAATTACGGACGCAGAAAGGATGACGACGTAGTATGGGCTGAGGTTAGAAACAGGAAAGGTATGGTCACCCTGTTGGGACTTTACGATAGACCCTCAAAAAGTTTCAGACGTGTAGACGTGCAGATGACAGGATTGCAAAGATTATTCTGTATAGAGGCAAAAGTAACAGAGTAGTTATTATGAGGTCTTTAACTTTCCAAATATTGACAGGTACAGTTATAGTTCGAGCACTTTAGATGGATCAGTTGTGGTCCACTGTGTGCAGGAGGGTTTCCTGACAGAGTATGTAGTTAGACCAACAAGAGGCGATGCCACACTGGATTTGGCACTGAGGTCGGTGAGCACTTTGGTGATAGTGATTATAAATCGTTTATGTTTACTTTAGCGATGGTAAGGGAGAGCTGCATACCCCAGGGCAAGAGTTATAGCTGTGGGAAAGGGATTTATGATGAGATGAGGGAAGATTTAGAATGCATCGAGTCGGAAAGGAGCCTGCAGGAGATGGGCACAATTGAAATGTGGAGCTTATTCGAAGAACAGCTACTGCAAGTCATTGATAACTTTGCACCTGTCAGGCAGGGAGGGAGTCGTTGAGCGAGGGAACCGTGGTTTACTAAGGAAGCTGAATCTCTTGTCACAAAATCATAGAATCCCGACAGAGAATCTGTACAGTGTGGAATCAGGCCCTTCTGTCCAATATGCATTAAAAGTATCCCACACTGACTCTTTCCTTACCCTATTATCTTACATTTACCCCTGACTAATGCACCTCACCTAAACATCACTGAACACTGCGGGGAATTTATAATATGGAGATGCTGGTGTTGGGCTGAGGTGTACAAAGTTAAAAATCACACAAAACCAGGTTATAGCCCATCAGTTCTATTTGGAAGCACTAGCTTTCGGAGTGCTGTTATACTCCACAACCACCAAATGAAGGAGCAGTGCTCTGAGAGCGAGTGTTTCCAAATAAACCTGTTGCAGTATAACCTGGTGGAGTTGAGATGGCCAGTTCACCGAAGCTGCTCATCTTTGGTCTGCGGGAGGAAACCTGCGCAAACACGGGGAGAATGTCCAAACTGTATTGTGAATACAGAGGTAGAAAGTCTAACTGGATTTGTCTGACTATCTCCATACAATAACATTTGACACCAACCAGAATAAAGCAGCTCCCTCGATTGGCACCAATATCAATGAACACGCATGCTCAGTAGCACTACTGTTCACCATCCACAAGTCACGCTGTGGAAATTCACCAAGGCTCTTCAGATGGAACTTTCCACACCCATACCCAGGCACATACCACCCAAAACCGAAGCCCAAACAATCCACGGGTTATCGTCAAGCAGCCTTTCCTCCGCCCACAGCCACGTGGTGCAGACTTGTAATAAAGGCATCACTCTTAAAAAGGTAACATCATCTCTACCAGTGTTACTATGGTACCATCTTTCCACCTGCTTCTTTCTTCTTCCACCTTCCTATTCCGATGGCAGATTGACCTATAGATTTTTAGGAAGTGTGAAGCAGTTCTGCAATGATGAAGCTGTTGGGTGGAGAAGGGGTTAATCCAAGCCGTTTGCTCAGTGTGTGGAATTAATCCAAGCCTCCGTGGATAATGATTGGATACCTGAAGGAATTCCATATGTGGGCACCTTTTGGACGTGGGATCCCACTGTGTTAGGGAAATACCACCTCCAACACAAGCAGCGCCCGAAGAGATAAGAGAAGAGGTTGAATCCTGAGAACGTTGCATATTCGGGGGCAGAATGGAAATGGGAATGGGCTTTGAAATGGAGAATAAGGCGCATCATATCGTCCACAGTATCGAGCATATATATTGCACACTCTTTGCTGGTGTTGCTGTTCCAGTTAAGTACCTGCACTGGTGTTTTTCAGAACATTTCCTGTGTCCGACTGTTTTGCTGGGTTTTGGCCTCTATCCATGCCTCCTAGCACCATTCCTGCCTTCAGTGCATGATCTGTCTTGGGTATCGTCCTTCTAATGTCACAACAGAAACAAAAAAATACACATTTGAAACTGAAAACAGTTCTTGAGTTAAAATATCATCATCTGCCCAATCTAATCTTTAATGCCTCTATCTGTTTCCTTCTACACAGATGACCTAATGACGATAGTGATCCTCTGGAAAGGAAATTGCAGTCTCTCCAAATGCATCAGCGCTACCTGGTGGCCATGGCAGGAACTGGCCTGTCGGGTATCATTATCGATCTGATTAGATTAGATTACATACAGTAAGGAAACAGGCCCTTCGGCCCAACAAGCCCACACCGACCCTCTGAAGAGTAACCCACCCAGACTCATTCCTCTATACCTAACACTACGGGCAATTTAGCATGGCCAATTCACCTGACCTGCACATCTTTTGGACTGTGGCGACCAGAACTACACATAATACTCCAAGCGTGGCCGCACCAGAGTTTCATACAGTTGCAATATGACCTCATGGCACAGAAACTCAATCCATCTATGAGTAAAAGCTGACCCCATACGTCGTCCGAACAAACTATCAATCTGTGTGGCAACCTTCTGTGATCTATGTACAAGGACACCGAGATCTCTCTGCTGATCCACACTACCAAGAATCTTAACATTAGCCCAGTACTCTGAATTCCTGTTACTCCATACAAAGTGGATCACCTCACACTTACCAGCATTTAATACCATTTTGCACCTCTTAGCCAGCTCTACAGCTTACCTATGTCCATTTGTAACCTGCACTGTCCACAATTCCACCGACCTTAGTGTCATTGGCAAATTTACTAACCCAGCCTTCTGCACCCTCATCTCGTTAAGTTTTGAAAATGGCAAAAAGCAGTGGCTGTAAAACAGATTCTTGCGGTACAGCACTAGTACGTGAACTCCAGGATGAAGTTCCTGTCAACCACCACCCTCTGTCTTCTAACAGCCAACCAATTTCTGATCCAAACTGCTCCATCACTCTCAATCCCACGCCTTCTGCAATAGCCTACTATGAGGAACCTTCTCAAACCCCTTACGATCATCCACCTCTTTGATCACCTTATCAAACAACTCAATAAGGTTTGTAAGACACGACTATGTTGACTGCCCCAATCAACTTATTCTTCTTTAGATGATCATAAATCCTGTCTCTTATAATTCTTTCCAACACCTTATTCACAACGGAAGTGTTGCTCACTGTTCAATAATTACCAGGGTTGTCTCTAATTCCCTTCTTGAACAAGTGGACAACATTTGCTATCCTCCAGTCTTCTGCCACAATACCTGCAGATAATGACGACATAAAAATCAATGTCAAAGGGACAGCAATCCCCTCCCTAGATTTCTGGAGAAACGTGGGATGCATCCCATCTGGTCCAAGGGACTTACTTCACACTATACAGAGTTGCGTACACCTCCTCCTTAAGAAACTCAATCCCATGTAGTCTAATAGCCTGTATCGCAATATTCACTTCGGCAACATTGTTTTTTTCCAGTGTGATTACGGGCGAAAAATATGCACTTAGTGCTTCCCCTGCCTCCTCGGCCTTCATGGAGTTCACTGGTCATAATCTTAGTTTAGTCATTCTTTTATTCCCGACCCACCTGTAGAAAGCCTTCGGGATTTCCCTGATTCCTACTTGCCAAGGACTTCTCATGTCCCCTCCTGGCTCTTCTCATCTCTCTCTTTAGGTCGTTCCTGGTTAACTTGAAACTCTCAAGCTCCTTAACTAAGCCTTCAACTCTCATCTTTACAGAAGCCTCCTTCTTCCTCTTGAGAAGAGATTCAACTCCTTGAGCAAACAACAGCTCGCTCATTCGACCAGTTGCTCCCTAGCTGGCAGATAAATACTGATCAAGGATATGCAATAGGTGCTCCTTGATCAATCTCCACATTTCAATTGCGCCCACACCCTGCAGTCTCTTTCTCCATCCTATGCATCATATTTGCCTTTCCCCAGCTGTAACTCTTGCCCTGCGGTATATACTTGTCCATTTCCATCGTGAAAGTAAACAGAACCGAATTGTAGTTGCTATCATCAAAGTGCTCACTTAGTTCCAAATCTAACACCTGGACCGGTCCATTACCCCGTATCAAATCCAATATGGCCTCGCCTCTTGTTGGCCTGCCTACATACTGTGTAAGAAAACTATCCTGCACACATTGGACAAAAACTGACCCATCCAAGGAACTCGAACTATAGCGTTTCCAGTCAAATCTTTGGGAAGTTAATGTCCCGCTTAATACCCACACTGTTACTTTCGTTCATATGCAGAATCATCTTAGCAATCCTTTCTCCTTCATCTCTGGAATTTTTTGGAGGCCTTTAGAAAACTCTCAACAGTGTGAACTCTCCTCCCCTGCTTCTAACCTCAGCGCATACTTTCTCAGTAGACGGGGTCCTTTCTGCCACCAAAGTGCTGCCCTTGACAAGAAAGCCTTAAACCCCACCCCACCCCCACGTCTTTTGCTACAATTCCTGTTCTTACTAAAAAATCTAAATCCCGGAACTTGCAATATCAATTCCATCCCTGCTCTATCCATGTTTGCTAAATGGCTACAACATCGAAGTCCCACGTGACAAAACATGCTGCATGTTCACCCATATTATTCTGTATACTTCAGGCGTTGAAGTAGACACACTTCATACCATCTTCCTGCCTGCTGGTACACTCTTGCGACCTTGAAACCTTATTTATCACCTCCCTACTCTCAGACTCCTGTACACTGGATTGACAATTCGGGTACCCATCCCCTTGCTGAATTAATTTAAATACTCCCGAAGAGCATGAGCAAACTCCTCCCACCCCCACCTCAACCTCGATATTGTTATTCCTTCGGTTTAAGTGTAGACAATCCTACTTGTAGAGATCCCATCTACCACAGAATGGGCCCCAATTTTCCAGGTATCTGAAAGCCTCCCTCATGCACCCTCCCTGTAGGCATATGTTTGACTGCCGTGTCTCACTATACCACGCTTTGCTAGCACGTGGCATGAGTAACAACCAGAGATAACAACTCTGCTTGTTCTGGCTCTAAGCATCCACCCAAGCTCTCTGAATGACTGCCTTACACCTCTAAGGATTTTCCTATCTATGTAGTAGGTGCTGAAGTGGACCACGACTTCGGATGCTCCCCGTCCCCCTTAAGGATCCTGAAAACTCAATCCGAGACATCACAGACTCTGGCACCTTGGAAACAACGCACCAACTATACGTCTGTCTCATACCTACAGAATCTTCTATCTGTCCCACTAACTATTGGGTCACCAATGACGAAATATCCGCTCCTCTCCCAACTTTCCCATCTGAATAACAGGGATGGACTCTGTGCCAGAGGCCAGTACTCCATGGCTTACCCCTGTTAAGTCCCTCACCGCTAACGGTTTACGAAATGATACGCTTATTGTTGAGACGAACGACCACAGGGGATCCCTGCACTGTCAGCATGTTTCCTTTCCACGTCCTGACTGCAAACCATCTACATTTTTGCTGTACCTGAGGTGTGACTACCTCCGCGTAACTCCTCTCAATGACCCCCTCAGCCTCCCAAATGATCCAAAGTTTATTCAACTCCAGCTCCAGTAATCAGACATGAAATAATGGAAGAATTATTCTGCGACGCTTCGTGGATGGAACTCAGAAATAAGACGAGGATGGTGACGTTATTGCATTTGTACAATAAATCTTCAAATCGTCAATTGGAACGAGAGCAGCAAACATGCGGATAATTTGGTAGATTTGCAGGAATAATAGGGTGATCAAAGCAGAAGATTTTCATTTTTCGAACATAGACTGGGATAGCAAGATGGGCGGATGAGCTTAGAAAGTCTGGAATTCGTTAAATGCATTCAGGAAAGATTCTGCAAATAGTACATAGAGGATCCTACGAGGGAAGGGGGAAAAACTCGACCTAAACTTGGAAACCAGGGCAGGACAGGTGACGGAGGTGACAGTGGGTGGGAAGCACTTTGGGACTGGCGACCATAGGTCTATTACTTTTAAAATAGTCATTGAGAGGGACAAAACTGGTCCACCGGTTCAAGTTCTAAATTGGGACAAGTCGAATTCTGATGGAATCAGACAGGAGCTTGCAGAGGTTGATTCGAGCAGTTTACTTTTACACAAATGGACATCCGGCAAGTGAGGGGCTTGTAAATATGAGATAGCTAGATTTCAAGGGGTATATGTTTCTATGCGGATTCAGGCCAAAATTGGCAAGAATAGGGAATACTGCACGATAGGTTAAATTGAGGCTTTGAACACAGAGAATGAATGAGGAATTGCTCAGTCGCATGCAGCTGGGTTCAAGGGGATGCCTGGAGGTATATCAGAGATGCAGGACTTTTTAAAATAACTAAATCAGGGGTGCAAAAAATGGGACACGAGATAGCCGTAGCTGAGAATATTAGTGTGAATCTAAAAAATTTTTAAAAGTATAATAACGGAAGAATAACAACGAGACAGAGAAGAGGACCAAACTCGAGATTTATGTCTGGAGCCGCAGGAGGTGGGCGAGCTCTTCAATGAACATTTCTCCACTATATTTAGCATGAAAAATTGGTGAAATTAACGACCATATATTGGCGAGTGTCCATATCACAGTAGAGGAGGTTACAAATGTGTTAGAATGAATAAAGTTGGTCCTGAATGGATACATCCAAGAACACCGCAAAAGGCAAGAGAAGAATTTAAAGGCCCTGGCTGTTATTTTTGCATCATCGATAAGCATGGATGAGATCCTGGAATACTGACGGGGTAGCTAATGTTGTGCTATTATTCAAGAGTTTAGACCAGTAAGCCTGAAATCTGTGGTAGGTAGGTTACTTGAGAATATTCTGCGAAATGCGAAATACATGCATTTGTAAAGACTGGGTTTGAATAGGAGTAGTGAACATGGTTTGGGTGCGTGGGAGATCATGCCTCGCAAATGTGTTGTAATTCTTCACTGAATAGACCAGGAGGTTTGTTGAGGATACAGCGATGGACGTAATCTATATTTCAATAACGCCTTTGTTGAGGTTACACATTGTAAGTTGCTCGGGGAGGTTATATCGCATGGAATCCAGGGGGAGCTGGCAAATTTGATGTACAATTAGCTTGATGGTTGGAAGCACAGAGGAAGAGTGGAAGGATGTCTGTCGGAGTGGAGGTCAGCAACTCGTGGAGTGCCTTAGTGGTCGGTTCTGGGCCGACTACTGTTTGCTATCTATATCAATGATTTGGATGAGAGCATACAAGGAATGATTGCAGATGACAGTGAAATAGATGAATTCGTGGTAAGTGGGGAAGGTCATTAGACAATGCAGCATTACGTAAATCAGGTGGAGAAATGGTAAAAAGAGTTTAATATGGATAAAGGTGAGGTCCTGCATTTCGGAAAGACAAATGAAGGTAAGAATTTCATGATGAATGGTCGAGACCTAAGATGTATCGTGGAATGGAGGATCCATGGAGTTCAGGTTCACGGTTCTCTGTAAGTGAATTCACAGGTAGACAGGGCAGTGAAGGAGGCTTTTCACTGGCCTTCATTAGTGAAGGCATTACGTGTAGACGTTGGGAAATTATGTTGCAATTGTAGAGGACATTGGTGAGGCCGCACTTGGAGTATTGCGTTCGGATTTGTTCACCATGCTGTAGGAAGAATGTTATCCAAC